>NC_069501.1:105044862-105349862 GCF_027579735.1 Bombina bombina
GCACCTCAATTCACCCTAAGATGCAGATTTAACCAGCAGCGGATGTTCCTGCTCGCCAGAAACATAAGTTAAGAAGCAGCGGTCATAAGACAGCTGCTCTTTAGGTGGCGGACTGCAATCATCCCGATATGATTGGGATAACTGACACCGTATGCTAGCGGCCGATTGGCCGCAAATCTGCAGGGGGTGGCATTCTTGTCAAATGCTTGTGCAATGTTAAATGCCGACATTGTATGCTGTCGGCATTTAGTGAATCATGTCCGCCCGTCAATTGATAAATTGGAGGAGGAGAAGACAAGGGGCGCCAACATAGTGTAAATCAGATATATGTGATGTAAAGAAATAATTCACATAAAATCTACTCCCAAATATAGCGCCACCTAGAATGAACTAGGTGCGTTCAGGCAGGCTGACATTCAGGACCAGCAGTCAGTACGCTGGAGGTCTCGCCCAGGAGACCTGTGGATAAGTAGATGCAAGTAGAGGGAACATCAGCTGTGGATGGTGAAGAAAGCCGGTTTCGCCAAAGCAGGAATTCAAACGGCTGTATTAGTATTCCGAAGTGCTGCTCACACAATCAAGCTTGGGATCATGCAAACTGACAGCGTCAGTATAAACGATTAAGCTTGTTAAAAGTCCCACTCGAAAGAAGGGCTGCAAGTAGCAATAATAGAGAAGCAAAAACCGGATCTGGCTTAAAAACGTATTATTTATTTGCTACGCGTTTCTCAGTCCGTGAAGGACCATTTCATCAGGCATATAAAGAAGTGTTTAACAGGTTGCTATTTATACCTGGCAGTGACCCAGAATTTGATGTGGAGGTCATCTCCAATACAATTGGCAATAAATAATCTTTAAAACATTGCATTAAAAATACAAATTGAACAAATACCAGTGTCGTAATAAACAACATTCTGGGAAACATATGCATAACATACAAATCAAATAAAAAATATATATAAAACATATAAAACAAAAAACAGATCAGGTATGTTAAAATCAATTGATTCCACCTGTGAAAAGGCTTCTAAGGATTTCTGACCAATATAATATCCCTCTAGGATTTCTGACCAGTATAATATCCTTCAAAAAGTAAAACATCTTGGAAACATTTCCACATATACATAACTGATTTCTTTCTGATTAAAACCCCGACAATAAAGAGTGACTCAAAATCTGTGTGAAAATAATGATTACTAAAATACATTTCTCGGTTGGGCTAGAACCGGTGACCTTGTGTATGCTAAGCCTTTTTGATCTAAAAGAGCTATCTGGATATAACAGCAAAAAAACAGTATTGGTGCAGCTATATCGGATCCTATTAGAGAGTGATTATATTCCAGCGTTGGTCAAAACAGTGATTTAAAACGGAGACAAATCACGTATATTCAAATCAGTTGATGACACATGTGAAAGGACTTCTGAGGATTTCCAACTAATCTAATATCCTTAAAAATGTGGATCATTTTATAACATTTCTCACATATACATAACTAGTTGGATTTTGAATAAACCCCGAAAAAATCTGTATTAAAATGAATGAATGATAATATTTCTCGGTTGGGCTAGAACCCATGACCTTGTGTATGCTATGCCTTTCTTGATCTAAGAGAGCTATCTGAATATAACATCAACGAAACAGCGTTGATGCAATTGTATCAGACCTTACTAAAGAATGATTATATTCCAGCGTTTGTCAAAAAAGTAATTGAGTTACTATGTTGACAAAAAAGGCCTACTGTGAAAAACCTCATATTTTTGTAGCGAGGGCGCAAATGGACAGTTGTATAAAAAATAATAAATAATGGATAAATATTAGATAAATATTATTAATTTCAAGGTTGGACTAAAACCAATAACCTTGAGTGCACTAGGCATTTGTTAAGCCAAAAGAGCTGTCTGTATATCACAGCAAAAGAAATAGTTATTTTGATTTAGTTATATCAGAACATATTAAAGAATCCTAATAGAGATGGATGGCCCCCGTATGGGAGGTTAAAAAATTAGTATCTTTGTGAAATGAATTCACTATAAATTGGATATTAGAACACTAATAGAATATGTTTTGTGAAATTTCTATGCGTAGTATTTGAATAAAAGGTTATTCCCCTATTTGTGGGTTGGACTAGAACCGGTGTCCTAGTGTGTGTTAGGCCTCTACTAAACCAAAAGAGCTGCCTGTTGATGTCAACAAAAGTAGTGGTCTTAGATTAATTATATCTGATCAAGTAAATGAATCTTTTAATTGTGCTGTATACTATTTGCAATGAGTGATCTCATTACATATTGGCAGTGTTGTGTACCCATAATAATATGTAAATGGTGATTACACTTGATATTTAACACATGTGAATATATGTTAATGTAAACTGCATGTCATATGTGATAATGTCTCTGTATGTAATGATAAAGTGAACAGATTTATATGAAAGCTGTCAAATCGACATTGGCATTCAAACCCAGGGGATACAGAGTTTTAAGCTTGTGTATCCAGTAAGTTTCCAATTGTCTGAGTTTGATTAAACGGTCATAATCGGTTGATGGGGGTACATGCTCTATTGGAATAATTTTGAAAATATCTGGTCTACAATCGTGCACCATTTCACAATGGTTGGGAACACTATGATTAATTTTGCTTTTCTTACAATTCTTACAGTTACGGTAATGTTCACCCCAACGGGTGCGTAAATTTCTAATAGTGCGCCCTATGTATTGGACCCCACAAACGCAATTTAAAAGATAAACTATGTATTTGGATTCACAATTAAGACGATGTGAGATCCGATAAGTAAGACCGGTGGTGTTGGATTTGAATGTTTTTTGAGAACTAATAAATTTGCACATATTACAGCCTCTTTTTCCACATTTATATGAGTCATATAATGTCAGAAAATTCTGGGTTTTTTTCATTTTTTTTTGAGAGGATTGCTTGGTGCTAGTTTGTTCCTAAGGGTGGTGCCCGACTGTATACTATTTTAGGTTTTTCACTAACTATGTTCTTCAAAAAAAGATCTTTTTGGATGATATTCCAATGTTTGTTAAGTATATTAAAAAAAATTTGTGATTGTTATTATATTGTGTTATGAAAAGGGGTTCACTAACATCGTTCGTGCTCATTGTTCTAGTGTGATTAGTTGTTCTATTCTCAAACTTGTCAAAGAAAAGGGCTCTGTCTAAGTTTCGTGCTTTTTCAAGACATAGATCCAGTAGGTCTGAAGGGTAGCCTTTGTCTAAAAAGCGTTGGTATAAGATATTACTTTGTAGATCAAAGGTCTCTAAATCTGAACAATAACTACGTATTCTTTGGAATTTAATAAATGGGATATTTCTTTTCCACCCAATATGGTGGTTACTGGAATAATCCAGGTAACTGTTGCTGTCCACCTTTTTAAAGAAAGTTTGAGAGACAATATTCCCTTCATTATCCCAACTCAACAGTAAATCTAGAAATTCTATTGAGGAGTTTTGGATGTTTGCTTTGAAAGTTAGACCCATATGGTTATTATTGAGATGTTCAACTATTGTATTGGCTAGTGTGAGATCCCCTCTTAAAATGAAAATGAGATTGTCAATGTAGCGGCCATAGAATACCAGGTTCGCCCAAAAGTCTGCAGAATAAATATACTGATCTTCAAAAATTCCCATAAAAAGATTTGCAAAACTTGGGGCGAACCTGGTACCCATGGCCGTACCCTTGATTTGTAAGAAAAACTTGTCCTGAAAAATAAAATAATTGTGTTTAAGGATATATTCTATCCCTTCTAGTATAAATTCTTTTTGAAGATCTGGCATATATAAGTCTTTATCTAGAAAGACAGAAATAGCATTAATTCCCATAGTATGACAAATGTTAGAGTAAAGAGAACCAACGTCGCAAGTGATCCATATTAGATCATTGTTGTTGCGAACGTTTCTGAGTTGATATAAAAGATGTGTACTGTCTTTGATGTAAGATGGTAAATTGACCACATATTTCTGTAGAAATTGGTCTAGATAAAAAGAAAGATTGTAAGTAAGGTTACCTATGCCTGCTATAATAGGGCGCCCCGGTGGATTAACTTGATCTTTGTGGATCTTGGGCAAATGATAATAATGTGCCACACTCGGGTTAGTTACTTTTAAAAATTATTTTTCTTCTTTGTTCAAAATACCCGTTGATATACCCTTCTGTATCAGATTACTATATCCCTTTATAAAGGTACTGGTAGGATTTTTTTTGCTTCTTTTAAATAGTCACCAATGTCTTGCAGTACAATACCACCGCCCTTATCGGTATCCCTAATAATCAAATTTGTGTTATTAGCCAATGTGCGTAAGGCTGTTTGTTCACTTCTATGAAAATGATATTGTTTCTTTTGGTTCTTGGATAGTTTTTCTAAATCTTCAATGAATGATCTTTGAAACAATTCAATAAAATGATTTGTTGATAGAGATGGTGTAAATTGAGATTTGACCTTAATGTCTGTATTAATGTAATCATCAAAAAGATGGGTAGTCAGACCTTCTGTTTCTGAATATATTACTTTCATATTCTTGTTAGGGGTCATATTATTGACTAAAATAGTCTGTGTGTTCTCCATTTGTATGTGTTTTTGTTGCTTGAGTTTCTTTTGTGCAACATTTTTTTGCAAAGATAGTTTTCTTGTAAATTTGTTGACATCAACAAATAGATGATATAGGTTGTGGGGATTCGGTGGACAGTAAGAGAAACCCTTATGGAGTACTCTTTTTTCATTTGTCGTTAAGATATGTGATGACAGGTTGAATATACCATGTTCTAATTTGGATAATTTCTCTTTTTGGGCTGAAAAACCCCTTCCTCTTGAACCTCTTGGTCTGAAGGAAGCAGTCTTTTTCATTGATTTTCTAGATTGGTATGTGGAAAGAATAATCTGTTGTGGTTGTGTCCTATCTCTAAAAAATATGAAGAATAATCATGTGAAGTGCTAGGGGTGTTTTCTCCATTGGATATCGATGCTAAAGTGCTATATCTATTATGGTGTTCAAAGGAAGTGCTTGGTTTAGGTGTCTGATCAAGTGGTCTTACTAAAAGCGATTTGTGATTATGTTGTGGATAATCATCTTTAGTGCCTTGATTATAATTGTTTTTTTGTATATTTTGATGTGAATAAGGCATAGGGCCTTGATAAAGTGAATTGTAGCGTTGTTTGTGTGTGTATTGTTCTTGTTCCCATGGAATTGACTCTGATAAGTCCCATGTGGATAGTATTGTGTATGTCTATTTGTGTTTGGTTGATGGGTTCTTTGTCCATAATTGTTATGGTTCTCTGCATAGTTATGTATGTGAGTGTCATTGTGATCATATCTAAAATTATCACTGTAATTATGATATATATTCCTAGGATTTCTAACTTGTTCTCTTTTGTGACTTCTATTTTGAACTGTGATCCAATTCTGACCTTCTGCTTTACGAGAAGCATAAGAATTGTGATGTCCCCTGTTATTTTCCTTAGATAGGGGTATGGGCTTCTCTTTCTCTATTCTATTGAAAGTGTAAACTTGATCATTATTATAGTCCATTTGGTCCCTCTGTACTTTTGTTTGAGACAATCTCATCTTGATATTTGTCAGTGCGGTCATTAATTTCTTTTAGTGTCTTTTGATACTCAGGATTGTTTACATGCACCTGTAGATCTTTCTGAATTTTTTCTATATTATGACTGCACTCATCAGTAAGTTTTTGTCTGTGATCAATCAGAATTTTAATTAGACTAAAGGTACATTCATCTAAAGCTTTGTACCAACTGTCTAAGAGATCTTTATCTTCTTTGAAAGAGCAATGTTTCAAAATTTGCAAGCCTCTGGGAATCTGTTTGATTTCCAGATATTTTTCTAGAGTTTTTAAATCCCACCAATGGCGGTGTTCTTTCATTAGTTCCTCTTCAAGCAGATGGAACAAATCTTTCATAGATTTAAGAACATTGGGATCAGAATATGTTTCTAGAGTCATAGTACTACTTTGTGAAATATAATTGGAGCGTTTTTTATTTCTATCATCTTTAGATTGCATCTTAGGATATAGTGTCTAATCAAAGTGAAACTTGAAAGTCAATATAAATGTATTGAATATGGAAAAAATATATATCGTACTGACTGCTGGTCCTGAATGTCAGCCTGCCTGAACGCACCTAGTTCAGTCTAGGTGCCACTATTTTTGTGAGTAGATTTTATGCAAATTATTTCTTTACATCACATATATCTGATTTACACTATATTGGCGCCCCTTGTCTTCTCCTCCTCCTAGATATCCTGACCCACCACACCGTGGATACAAGCGGAGCAAGCCTAATACCTGGATACACAAAATTTATATCCTTTATTTTGAAGTGGACTTTTCTTTTTTATGGACACTGAGAGATATTTGCATATATCCAAATATATATATACTCTCGTTTTTTATGTAATGTTATTCAGTATTGTCACCATAATTATATTCAAATTGCACACATTGTCACTTACCAGAAATTGTTTGTACACCTGAGACCCCCAATATACATATTATTTTTTATTCAGATTTATCTATACAGATGCCTTTTTGAAAAAGATTTTATATCACTGTCACTTCCACTTTAGCGCATCCTCTCAGTTTTTTCTTGTTTAGAAATCACTTTATCATCAATTGATAAATTGATCCATAGTATTGAAGTATCAAAAAGGTTTTGTGGATCCATCTATATTATTTTTTTAAACTGAGCCCCCACTGTTACTTGGCAACCTGCCTTACCTGAAGGACAAAAAACCCCATGATGTTTCATTTACACTAAGTAGCATGAAAAAGTATTTTTGTGTGTGTTTATTAGTTATTCAACAATTTTTTTTTATTTACTGTTAAGGTAACATTTTATAGTTGATTACTTCTTTTCTAGCTGCTTTGTAGTTCAGTTTAATGTTATGCTTTTGGCCCAAGTAGGCTGGAAGGTTGTCGTCTTCTGTGAATGCTAGATCTGCTTGTGGTACAGAGCATTAATGAGTAGTTATTGGTAGTCTTTATCACTATACGTGTCATATAAGCCAGGTTACACGTGGTGAGACATCCTCACACATCGTGGTGACATCCTCACACTATGAGTGAAGTCAGAGGCACTTGCTCATTGTTTTGCTGAGGGAAGCAGTGGCACTTACTAAGCTCCTGTATTGGTCCCTACAGCACTTAGGGAAGCATTCAATTTGAGGATTAGCCTTTCTTTCAAATGAGGTGTTGCATAGCCCTAAAAGATGCAGGTGATCTTTGTAAGAAAATGGTTATCATAGGCAACACTATCCATAAGTGGATCTTTAGAGAAGGAAAAGAGGGTACTCAGATCAGTATGTCTATGTAGATATTCCATTAAAAATCAGCCGTTTCCAGCTACAATAGTTATATACAACATTAACAATGTATTTCTGATCAATTTGATGTTGTTTTAATGGACAAAAAAATTTGCTTTTCCTTCGAAAACAAGGAAATGTTGAAGTGACCCCCAAGCTTTTGAACACCAGTATATATATATATATATATATATATATATATATATACACATATATACACACACAACAATAGAGGACAGCACTCCTAATATAAGCATAAACACATATGTGTAATTGTAATATGAGTACAATGTTGTTGGAGTAGTGCTCTGGACTAAGATGTACTCTAGATTACAACACCCAGCAAAATAGATAAAAATATCTATATTGAGTGTGGGAGCAATATATATATATATTATTTTTCTCCGAAAGTGTATACATGAATGTGATACTTTATTTTAATGTATTTTTGTAGTGCTTGAAGCAACTCTTTTTTTAACCCTTACACTTTACGCTAGGGGGCCCATTTATTAAGCTCCGAACGGAGCCTGTGGGCCTGTGTTTCTGGTCAGTCTTCAGACTCGCCAGAAACAGCAGTTATGCTGCTCCATAACCTGTCCGCCTGCTCTGATGAGGCGGACAGGAATCGACGCAAATCAACTCGATCGAGTACAATCGGGTTGATTGACACCTCCCTGCTGGTGGCCGATCAGAGGGTGGCGTTGCACCAGCAGCTCTTGTGAGCTGCTGTTGCAATGCTGAATACGGAGAGCTTATTGCTCTCCGCATTCAGCGATGTCTTGCGGACCAGATCCGCACTGTTGGATCAGGTCCGCACGACCTTTGATAAATAGGCCCCAATGTCTTAAGGCGCAATAATCTGTTGAACACAAATATTGTTTGACCTGTTTACTTTAAACTTGTAACATGCGAGTAAGTTAGCGTGGTTGCGATACTGCTTATCATGACCAGCACTAAATTTAGCACAACACTTGTAATCTAGCCCAAAAGGAATATTCTAATAAAAATAAATAAAAATAACATGGGCTGTACGAGTAAATCATAATTTCTACGTTTTGTGCAACCGTAATTCTTGGATTCGTTTAACAAAGTAGAAAAGTTATTTTTATTGGTTTTTGAAAATGAATCTTTGTATGAACAGTGTATTTAGAACAGGAGTGGAACCAAACAAAATAAAAATTACAAGAAAAGAAACATGCTTATAACTCTGTGTATTTTGCCAAAACACTCAGTCTCCTGGTTAGATACATTTTTATTAAGTTTATTTAATGTACAATATTCATTTTATTTAATTCCATGTTTTCAATAAACTTTCAAAAGGAACAAACTGAAAGGTCTGAACAGATGGTAGAAACATTAAAATTTCTTATATTCTGGGGATTCATTTATTTTTTTACATAATTCTGTGAACCATAAAAAACTATCGCCTAGATTACGAGTCTTGCGTTAGCCTTAAAAAGCAGTGTAGAGGGGTCCCAACGCTGCTTTTTAACGCCCGCTGGTATTACGAGTCAGGCAGGTACAGGTGTACCGCTCACTTTTTTTCCGTGATTTTCGCATACCGCAAATCCTCTTACGTCAATTGCATATTCTATCTTTTTTTTTCCTAACGCCGGTATTACGATTGCTGGAAAAAGTGAGCGGTAGACCCTCTCCTGTCCAGACTCATACCGCATTTAAAAGTCAGTAGTTAAGAGTTTTATGGGCTAACGCCGTAACATAAAACTTTTAACTAAAGTGCTAAAAGTACACTAACACCCATAAACTACCTATTAACCCCTAAACCGAGGCCGACCCACACATCGGAAACACTTAACTAAAATGTTTAACCCCTAATCTGCCGACCGGACATCGCTGCCACTTTAATAAATATATTAACCCCTAAACCACCGCACTCCCGCCTCGCAAACACTAGTAAATTTTTATTAACCCCTAATCTGCCTGCCCTAACATCGCCGACACCTAGCTACATTTATTAACCCCTAATCTGCCGACCCCAACGTCGCCGCTACTATATTAAATTTATTAACCCCTAAACCTAAGTCTAACACCCCCTAACTTAAATATAATTTAAATAAAACAAAATAAAATTAATATTATTAAATAAATTATTCCTATTTAAATCTAAATACTTACCTGTCAAATAAACCATAAGATAGCTACAATATAACTAATAGTTACATTGTAGCTATCTCAGGGTTTATTGTTATTTTACAGACAACTTTGTATTTATTTTAACTAGGTACAATAGTTATTAAATAAAATAAGTACAAATTTACCTGTAAAATAAACCCTAACCTAAGTTACAATTACACCTAACACTACACTATAATTAAATTAATTACCTAAACTACCTACAATTAATTACAATTAAATTAAATAAAGTAAATTACGAAAAAAAAACCACTAAATTACAGAAAATAAAAAAGAAATTACAAATATTTTAAACTAATTACACCTAATCTAATCCCCCTAATAAAATAAAAAGCCCCCCAAAATAAAAAAAATCCCTACCCTGTACTAAATTACAAATAGCCCTTTAAAGGGCCTTTTGCGGGGCATTGCCCCAAAGTAATCAGCTCTTTTACCTGTAAAAAAAAATACAATACCCCCCCAAACATTAAAACCCACCACCCACACACCCAACCCTACTCTAAAACCCACCCAATCCCCCTTAATAAAACCTAACACTACCCCCTTGAAGATCACCCTACCTTGAGCCGTCTTCACCCAGCCGGGCACAAGTGGACCTACAGAGCGGCAGAAGTCTTCATCCGATCCAGCCAGAAGAGGACATCCAGACCGGCAGAAGTCTTCATCCAGGCGGCATCTTCTATCTTTTTCCATCCGGAGTGGAGCGGGTCCATCTTGAAGACATCCGACGCGTAGCATCCTCTTCCATCCGACGACGACTGAAGAATGAAGGTTCCTTTAAGTGACGTCATCCAAGATGGCGTCCCTTCAATTCCGATTGGCTGATAGAATCCTATCAGTCAATCGGAATTAAGGTAGGAAAAATCCTATTGGCTGATTGGATCAGCCAATAGAATTGACGTTCAATCCTATTGGCTGATCCAATCAGCCAATAGGATTGAGCTTGCATTCTATTGGCTGTTCCAATCAGCCAATAGAATGCAAGCTCAATTCTATTGACTGATTGCATCAGCCAATAGGATTTTTTCTACCTTAATTCCTATTGGCTTATAGAATTCTATCAGCCAATCGGAATTGAAGGGATGCTATCTTGGATGACGTAACTTAAAGGAACCTTCATTCTTCAGTTGCTGTCGGATGGAAGAGGATGCTCCGCGTCGGATGTCTTCAAGATGGACCTGCTCCTCTCCGGATGGAAGAAGATAGAAGATGCTGCCTGGATGAAGACTTCTGCCGGTCTGGATCTCCTCTTCTGGCTGGATCGGATGAAGACTTTTGCCGCTCTGGAGGTCCACTTGTGCCCAGCTGGGTGAAGACGGCTCAAGTTAGGGTGATCTTCAAGGGGGTAGTGTTAAGTTTTATTAAGGGGAGATTGGGTGGGTTTTAGAGTAGGGTTGGGTGTGTGGGTGGTGGGTTTTAATGTTTGGGGGGTATTTTTTATTTTTTTTTACAGGTAAAAGAGCTGATTACTTTGGGGCAATGCCCCGCAAAAGGCCCTTTTAAGGGCTATTTGTAATTTAGTATAGGGTAGGGAATTTTTTATTTTTGGGGGCTTTTCTATTTTATTAGAGGGATTAGATTAGGTGTAATTAGTTTAAAATATTTGTAATTTCTTTTTTATTTTCTGTAATTTAGTGGGGTTTTTTTTGTACTTTAGTTTATTTAA
Organism: Bombina bombina; assembly: GCF_027579735.1. Taxonomy (NCBI): domain Eukaryota; kingdom Metazoa; phylum Chordata; class Amphibia; order Anura; family Bombinatoridae; genus Bombina; species Bombina bombina. Next base: position 105,056,012 of record NC_069501.1, read on the forward strand.
TTTAATTGTATTTAATTGTAGTTAGTTTAGGTAATTAATTTAATTATAGTGTAGTGTTAGGTGTAATTGTAACTTAGGTTAGGGTTTATTTTACAGGTAAATTTGTACTTATTTTAACTAGGTAGTTATTAAATAGTTAATAACTTTTTAACAACTATTGTACCTAGTTAAAATAAATACAAAGTTGCCTGTAAAATAAAAATAAACCCTAAGATAGCTACAATGTAACTATTAGTTATATTGTAGCTAGTTTAGGGTTTATTTTACAGGTAAGTATTTAGTTTTAAATAGGAAAAATTTAGTTAATTATAGTAAATTTATTATTATTTATTATTATTTATTTATTATTTAAATTATAATTAAGTTAGGGGGGTGTTAGGGTTTGGGTTAGACTTAGGTTTAGGGGTTGATAACTTTATTATAGTGGCGGCGATGTTGGCGGTGGCAGATTAGGGGTTAATAAATTTAATATAGTTGCAGCGACGTTGGGGGGCAGATTAGGGGTTAATAAATAAAATGTAGGGTTCGGCAATGTTGGGGGCATCAGATTAGGGGTTAATGCATATAATGTAGGTGGCAGCGGTGTCCGGAGCGGCAGATTAGGGGTTAATAATACAATGTAGGTGGCAACGATGTCGGGGAGGCAGATTAGGGGTTAATAAGTGTAAGATTAGGGGTGTTTAGACTCGGGGTCCATGTTAGGGTGTTAGGTGTAGACGTAAAATGTAATTTCCCATAGGAAACAATGGGGCTGCGTTAGGAGCTGAACGCTGCTTTTTTTGCAGGTGTTTTTTTTTTTTTTCAGCCAGCTCAGCCCCATTGTTTCCTATGGGGAAATCATGCACGAGCATGTTTTACCTGCTTACCGCTACTGTAAGCAGCGCTGGTATTGAGGTGAGATGTGGAGCTAAATTTTGCTCAACGCTCACTTTTCTGAGGCTAACGCCGGCTTGCAGAAAACTCGTAATACCAGCGTTGTCTTAAGTGAGCGGTGAGAAAAAAAGGAACCTTAGCACCGCACAGCCTTACCGAAAAAAACTTATAATCTAGCCGTATGGGATGTAGGAAGTGTAGTTTTCCCATTTATAGTAAAAAATTCACAGCTTGAAATATAGATAGATAAATAGATAGATGATAGATAAATAGATAGATCGGTAGATAGACAGATGGTCAATATAGTTGATTGTCAATGGGCAGAGTCTTTTTAGGTCTAATAAAAAAAAGATCACTGCATTTCTGGAAATACAACAAGAAAAAGAAGTAAGTGCGCATTCTGATAGAAGAGAGAATGCCAGTGTTCTTTTAACATTTTAATGTAATAATACTTAGAGAACAAGTTTATCATTGACATCTTGACCTTTTCATGCCAAAAAAACATCATGTTTAATATGCACAACCAATTATTTTTAGTATAATATATCACTTCTGCTCCTTTTTGGTTAAATGTGGGGCTTTACTATACCAAGCTTGGGGTGATAACTCATTATCCCCCCTAAGTGATTGATATACTACAGTCTATTTTTTTTCTAGTCTATTACGTATTTTCCTTTGTGTTTGCTAATCCAAGGTTATTATTTAAAAAGGCTAATTAATCATTGGAAAACCCTTTTGCAATTAAGTTAGCACAGCTGAAAACCATTGTGCTTATTAAAGAAGCAATAAACTGGCCTTCATTGGTAGTTAAGTATCTGGAGCATCAGCAATTGTTTGTTTGATTACAGGATCAAGATGGCCAGAAACAATAAACTTTATTCTGAAACTCGTCAGTATATTCTGAGAAACTATGACTATTCCATGCAAGAAATTGCCAAGAAACTGAAGATTTTATACAACGCTGTGTACTACTCCCTTTACCGAACAGCGCAAACTGACTTTAATCATAATAGAAAGAGGAGTGGTAGGCCCCAGTGCACAACTGAGCAAGAAGCAAATATATTAGAGTTTCTAGTTTGAGAAACAGACACCTCACAGGTCCTAAACTGGCAGCTTTATTAAAAAGTGCCCGCAAAACACAAGTCTCAATATCAAGAGGCGGCTCCTGGATGCTGGCCTCCTAGGCAGAGATGCAAAGAAAAAGCCATATCCCAGACTGGCCAAAAAAAAAAAAAGATTAAGACGGGCAAAATAAGACAGACATTGGACAGAGGAAGATTGGAAAAAAGTGTTATGGACAGACAAATCTAAGTTTGAGGTGTTCGGATCAATAAGAAGAACATTCATGAGTCAAATGAAAAGATGCCGGAGAAGAGTTTGACACTATCTGTCAAGCGTGGTGGAGGCAATTAATGTGATGGTCTGGGGGTGCTTTGGTGGTGGTAAAGTGGGAGATTAATACATGGTAAAAGAGACCCTTTGTACGGCACTTGATTGGAGCCAACAAGAGGACAATAACCCAAAAGACAACTCCATACTATGCAAGAACTATTTAGGGAAGAAGCAGTCAGCTGGTATTATCTCATTAATGTAGTGGTCAGCACAGTCACCAGATCTCAACCCTATTGAGTTGTTGTGGGAGTGTCTTGACCGTATGGTACATATGAAGTGCCCATCAAGCCAATCCAACTTGTGGGAGGTGCTTCAGGAAGCATGGGGTGAAATCTCTTCAGATTACCTCAACAAATTAACAACTAGAATACCAAAGGTCTGCAAGGCTGTTATTGCTGCACATGGAGGATTCTTTGACAAAAACAAAGTTTGAAGGACACAATTATTATTTTACTTAAAATGTATTGTTTCTAACTTTGATTATATGACTATATTTCCTATTCAAACTCATTTCATGTATGTTTTCACGGAAAAGAAGGAAATGTCAAAGTGACCCCAGCCCTTTCCACTTGAAACAATAACATTTTAAAATATGTTTTACAGAGTTTTTACTGTAAATATTTTACATTTCAATTTTTTTAACTTAGAAGATAATATTCTTTGAATTTCGAAATAGATATATATATATATATATATATATATATATATATATATATATATATACAATCCAAATATGTGCACTCTCACCAACCGTCCACAACTGCCAGGGTGCTGTAACACTTAATAACACAATTTTGAAATAAGCACTCACTGGACTTCAGCCAACTAAGATAAATATATTCTTTAATGACATTAAAGAATATATTTATCACAGTTGGCTGAAGTCCAGTGAGTGATTATTTCAAAATAGTATATATATATATATATATATATATATATATATATATATATATATATATATATATATACATATATATATATATATATATAAATATATATATATATATATATATATATATATATATATATATATATCTGTACATATCTATCCCTGTATATATTTATATAGATACAATATCCCACAAAAGTTAGTACACCCCTCATATTTTTGTAAATATTTTATTTTATTATATCTTTTCATGTGACAAAACTGAAGAAATTACACTTTGCTACAATGTAAAGTAGTGAGTGTACAGCCTGTATAACAGTGTAAATTTGCTCTCCCCTCAAAATAACTCAACACACAGCCATTAATGTCTAAACCGTTGGCAACAAACGTGAGTACACTCCTAAGTGGAAATGTCCAAATTGAGCCCAATTAGCCATTTTCCCTCCCTGGTGTCATGTGACTCATTAGTGTTACAAGGTCTCAGGTGTGAATGGGGAGCAGGTGTGTTAAATTTGGTGTTATCGCTCTCACACTGGTCACTGGAAGTTCAACATGGCACCTCATGGCAATGAACTCTCTGAGGATCTAAAAAAAAAAAAGGATTGTTGCTCTACATAAAGATGGCCTAGGCTATAAGATTGCCAAGACCATGAAACTGAGCTGCAGCATGGTGGGCAAGACCATACTGCGGTTTCATAGGACAGGCTTCACTCAAAACAGGCCTCGCCAGGGTCGACTAAAGAAGTTTAGTGCACATGCTCAGCATCATATCCAGAGGTTGTCTTTGGGAAATAGACGTATGAGTGCTGCCAGCATTGCTGCAAAGATTGAAGGGGTGGGGGGTCATCCTGTCAGTGCTCAGACCATATGCCGCACACTGCATCAAATTGGTCTGCATGGCTGTTGTTCCAGAAGGAAGCCTCTTCTAAAGATGATGCACAAGAAAGCCTGCAGTTTGCTGAAGACAAGCAGACTAAGGACATGGATTACTGGAACCATGTCCTGTGGTATGATGAGACCAAGATAAACTTATTTAGTTCAGATGGTGTCAAGCATGTGTGGCGGCAACCAGGTGAGGAGTACAAAGACAAGTATGTCTTGCCTACAGTCAAGCATGGTGGTGGTAGTGTCATGGTCTGGGCCTGCATGACTGCTGCCGGCACTGGGGAGCTACAGTTCATTGAGGGAACCATGAATGCCAACATGTACTGTGATATACTGAAGCAGAGCATGATCCCCTCCCTTCAGAGACTGGGCCGCAGGGCAGTATTCCAACATGATAACGACCTCAAAAACACCTCCAAGATAACCACTGTGCGCAAAATTTTCAAGAAGTTTACAGCCCATGACACTGTAGCTAATCTCCCTGGACGTGGACAAAAGAGAAAAATGTATCAAAGATTGCAACAAAGGATTGTTCAACTGGTGGATAAAGAACCTCGATCAACTTCCAGACAAATTCCAGCTGACCTTCAGGCACAGGGTACAAATGTGTCAACTCGCACTATACGTCTCCATCTGAATGAAAAAAGATGCTATGGTAGGAGACCCAGGAGGACCCCACTGTTGACACAGAAACATAAAAAAGCTAGATCCAAATTTGCCAAAATGTACCTGAGGAAGCCAAAATCCTTTTGGGAGAATGTGTTGGGAACAGACGAAACAAAATGACAGCTTTTTGGTAAAGCTCATCATTCTACTGTTTTCAGAAAAAGAAATGAGGCTTTTAAAGAAAAGTATAAAGTGCCTACAGTCACTGATGTTTTGGGGTTGCTTTGCTGCTTCAGGCACTGGATGTCTTGACTGTGTGCATGGCATTATGAAATCTGAAGACTACCAAAGAATTCTGTGGTGCAATGTAGGGCCCAGTGTCAGAAAGTTGGGTCTCCGTCAGAGGTCATGGGTCTTACAGCAGAACAATGACCCAAAGCACATATCAAAAAGCACCCAGAAATGGTTTAAAACAAAGCGCTGGAGAGTACTCAACTAGCTAGCAATGAGTCAAGATCTCAATCCCATATAGCATCTGTGGAGAGATCTCAAAACAGCAGTTGGGAAAAGGAACCCTTCCAATCTAAGAGACCTGGAGCAGTTGGGGTAAGAAGAGTGGTCAAAAATTCCAGTAGAGAGGTGTAAGAAACTCAATGATGGTTACAGGAAGCGATTTTTTTGTGTCACACCAATACAAACAAAATAAATAAACATGAGAATGCCTTAACATTTGTAATTGCAACAATTTTCTGGGCGAAGAGGTGCATTATCTGACAGAAATGCAGGGGTGTCATTATTTTTGTCCATGACTGTATATATTTAAAAACCCCTATATATATTTAAATAAAATAACATTTTTCTCTACGTATGTGAAGAACATTGGAATGCAAAATATGCATAACTACCTTCAGGTTTAGCACTGTTGGCCTAATGTGGTGTTGGGTTAGTATGTGTGCATGAAGTGTTAAAGTCTATGGGGAGAAGGCGTTAATATGGTCATCATATACGAAGTCCTTAAGTTATCATGCATCAGGTTTTTCTTGCTCACTAACTTTTTACTTTCAACTTATAATGTGTGCGCTAACCTGCCCGCTTTAAAAAATTTACTTTAAGCACAGTTAGCAAATGGGAAAAGAAAATGAAAGCGGGCCACTTGTATTCTGGCCCTTCATGTTTTACAATATATATAGTCATTGTTCAGCCATCCAAAAATATCAAATTATTTTAACCATTTTAAAATATTGTTAATGATATCGTTAAATGCTAATTTGAATTTATAATTTTATGAGTCAGTGATATCACCAATAAGGGAGCACACAGCCCTATTGGCAATGAAAACTTAAAAATTCCTCTTTTGTTAGACGATGAGGATAAAACCCTGTTGAATATGGATATATATATTTTGCCACATAATGAGATATTAGCATTAACAAATTGGTGTACCTAATAAGAGGACACATGTGTGTGTGTGTATATATATATATATATATATATATATATGGCCGCGAGTCTGCAGGGGGCGGCGTTGCACCAGCAGCTATTGTGAGCTGCTGGTGCAATACTGAATACGGAGAGCGTATTGCTCTCCACATTCAGCGGAGTCTTGCGGACCTGATTCGCATCGGATCAGGTCCGCAAGACCTTTTTATACATAGGCACCATGGAGAGAGACAGGCAGAGAGTGAAAAAGAGAGGGAGAGCCTTTATGCAACCATAGTGGTTCAGAACAGAACTTTATTGCTGAAACGTTTGAACATTCCAGCACTGAACAGATTATTTTATTTCTGCACTCATATAGAGCGACTATTGAAAGCTTGAGAATGCTGTAAAGATAATATTAACCCTTTGACAACCCTCTGCCAGAACTGTTTTTGATTGTTCAACAGTCTTTTAATTTGTACCAAAATGCCAATTATTTTTTAAAGGAGAGACTTACACAAACCATAGCTTGTTTTATTTGTCATACCAAGCATTTTTTAGAAAATAATTCTAGTTCTAACTATAGAATACATGGTACCTAGCAGCAAAGTAATTATTTGCTAAATATTTTAAAAACATGTTTTATGGCCTCACATTTAGCATCAGATCCCCTTCCCAAAATGCTAAAAAATAAAATGGGGCTTTATGCCTATATTGTTATTTAAGAAATAACTAAAAAACAGAAGATATATTTTTGTTTACTTTTGTCACTGTGAACTATTGTGCAATTTTTGATTTATAATATTAAATTAAATCAATACTATAATCGCGTTTGTAACGCGTCCGTCGGTGTCACCAGTTGCGCATGCATCCTCAAAGGAATGTTGGCTGTGTGCACAGCCAAAAGAATCGACCTGGAAAAATAAACACGCAACCGCCCACACGAAATAACTAAAAAACACATAACCCCCAGCAAGTAATAAAAATAAAAACACTTAACCGCCCACATGAAGTATAACAAAAAAAAAACTAATCTCCCACATGAAGTATTAACAAACACCGAAAACCATCAACCCCCACATCGCAAAATAATAAAGTAATTATCCCCTAATCCGCAAATAACATAATTAAAATATTAACCCCTAAACCGCCAACCCCCCACATCACAATAAACCTATTTAACCTATTAACTCTTAAACCACATTGTAATAAACCTAATTAACCTATTAACCCCTAAACCGCCAAACCCCCACATCACAATAACCCTAATTAATATATTAACCCCTATACCGACAATGCCCCACAATGCAAATAAGTAATTTAATTACTAAGCCCCCTAACCTAACACCCACTAAATTAACCCCAATTACTACTAAATTACAATTAAAATAAAAAAACTAACATTAAATTACAAAAATTTAAAAAACTCTAAAATTACAGAAAATCATCAAAAAAATTATACCTAATCCCTATGAAAATAAAAAAGCCCACCCAATATAAAAACACCCTCTAATCTAAACTACCAATAGCCCTTAAAAGGGCCTTTTGTAGGACATTGCCCTAAGTTAAACAGCTCTTTTACCTCTAAAAATACTTAAAGGGACATGCCATCCACATTTTTTCTTTTATGATTTAGAAAGAGAATGCAATTTTAAACATCTTTCTAATTTACTTATATTATCTAATTTGTTTTATTCTCTTGATATTCTTTGATGAAAAGCATATCTAGATATGTTCACTAGCTGCTGATTGGTTGCTGCACATAGAAGCATCATGTGATTGGCTTACCATGTGCATTGCTTTTTCTTCAAATAAGGATATTTAAAAAATGAAGCAAAATAAATTATGGAAGTAAATTGTAATGTTGTTTAAATTTCTATTCTCTATCTGAATCATGAAAGAAAGATTTTGGGTTTAGTGGCCCTTTAAGTCCCCCCTAACAGTAAAAAAACCCCACTCACCAAACCCCCCAAATAAAAAAAAAAACGAACACTAAAAAAAACTAAACTACTTGGGGTCGATCCGATAAAAATCGTCGCCCGCAAAAGCTGGCGACGCCAATATTTGCGCGGGTTTGGTATCCTATATACGGCGTAACCTAGAAGTTACGCGCGTATATTTCTGCTGTCGCCCGTAGTTTTTTGGGCCATAGGCAGGTATACCAAACCCGCGCAGTTTGGTATCCAATATACAGCGTAAGGACTTACGTGGCGAAAATGGAGAAATCTTACTCCATTTTCACCTCGCCACAAAAAGCAGCCGTAAGAAGCCTTACGCTGAGTATTGGAGCCCCGTAACTCCCTAAACTGGCTGCTAAATAAACCTAACACCTAACGCATACGCAATGTCTATCTAACTGTCAACCGCGATCTGCTAAATAAAACCTAACACCTAACGCATGCGCAATGTCTATCTCCCTGTCAACCGCGATCCCCCGCCGCAATCCCTAATAAAGTATTTAACCCCTAAACCGCCGCCATCTACATAAACTAACCCCCTACTGTGAGCCCCTAAAACCGCCACCATCTAACTGATCTATCCCCACAATTTACCTGTAAAATAAATATAAACCCTAACATAGCTACAATGTAATTATTAATTATATTGTAGCTATCTTAGGGTTTATTTTATAGGTAAGTATTTAGATTTAAATAGGAATAATTTAATTATTAAAATTAATATTAGATTTATTTTAATAAGAGTTTAGTTAGGGATGTTAGAGTTAGATAGGGTTATTATACTTTATATATATAATATAATAACGATATTAACTATATTAACCCTAATATAATTAGGGTTAATATAGTTAATATATATAATATAATAACTATATTAACTATATTAACCCTAATATAATTAGGGTTAATATAGTTAATATAGCTGGCGGCGGTGTAGGGGGATTAGATTAGGGGTTAATACATTTATTATAGCTGGCGGCGGTGTAGGGGGATTAGATTAGGGGTTAATACATTTATTATAGGTGGCCGCGGTGTAGGGGGATGTAGATTGTAGGCAAAAGAGCAGTTTACTTTGTGACAAAGCCCCGCCAAAAGCCCTTTTTAAGGGCTGGCAAAAGAGCTGAATTCTTTGGGGCATGCCCCGCAAAAAGCCCTTTTAAGGGCTGGCAAAAGAGCTGTTACTTTGGGGCAATGCCACACAAAAAGCCCTTTTCAGGGCTATTTGTAGGGTTAGACTTAGGTTTAGTGGTAGGGATATTTTAGTATTTTAGGGGTTAAATAATTTAATATAGATGGAGGCGGGGTAGGGGGATTAGATTATGGGTTAATTTTAAAATAGATAGCGGCGGGGTAGGGGCTCACTTTAGGGGGTAGGTAAGGTAGATGTCGGCGGGGTAGGGGCTCACTTTAGGGGGTAGATAAGGTAGATGGCGGCGGTGTTAGGGGCTCACTTTAGGGGGTTATAGATTTAATATAGCTGGCGGCGGTTTAGGGGTTAATAACTTTATTAGGTAGCGGCGGTTTAGGGGTTAATACATTGTTATTGTTAGGATAGTGAGGGGGGATAGCGGATAGAGGGTTAGACGTGTCGGGCTATGTTAGGGAGGCGTGTTAGACAGTGCGGGTGATTTAGACTTTAGTCAGGTTTTGTAGGCGCCGGCAGTTTCTAACGTGCCGCAAGTCACTGGCGACGCCAGAAATTTGTACTTGCGCAGATTTCTGGACATCGGTGGTTTATCCGATTTACGGCACGTTAGCATCTGACGGCGCCGTATATGGGATAGCTCGAGTTGCGAGCTGAAACTGCGGGTGACGCGGGTTCCCTCGCTTGCGCCGCAAACTACGATCTATATCGGATCGCGCCCCTTATTGCCCCTAAAGGGAAATTTGTATGGGCATTGCCCTTAAAATGGCATTTAGCTATTTTACTGCCCCTTAAAAGGGAAATCAGCTCTTTTTCAAGCCCAAAATGCCCCTTAAGGGCAATGGGTAGTTTTTTGTTTTTTTAGTGTTAGTTTTTTTTATTTTGGGGGGTTTGGTGTGTGAGGGGTTTTACTGTTAGGGGGACTTAGTATTTTTTAGAAGTAAAAGAGCTGTTTAAATTATGGCAATGCCCTACAAAAGGTTCTTTAAAGGGCTATTGGTAGTTTAGTATTAGATAAGGGGGTGTTTTTATTTTGTTAGTTTTATTGTTTTTTATAAGGGTATTAGTTTAGGTTTAAATTTTTAATTTTGGATAGCTTTTTTTTATTTTTTTCTGTAATTTTACTTTTTTATTTTTTGTAACTTTAGCTTGGGGGTTTGTCTTTTTTAAACATAGACTGCACTCCCTCTGGGCAGGCGGCTTATCGCCTAGTATAATAATAAAACAGGCGTCAGCTTTACCCAGCACTGGAGCGTGCTACATGTAGTTTAACGGCATGACCTGAAGCACTGTGATCAGATAGCGTGCCTGTGACACGCTTTTGAAGAAACCAGAGGCTGGTGAATAAGGTAAGGTAAGTATGAGTTTAGGGGGTTAAATCTTTAAAATCCTTTTTTTCTTCTGCAGTTGTCACTAGGTTACATAGTGCAGAATTATGTAACATTAATTTGAACAATGACTGACACTTTAATGTACCTTTAATGACCAAAACGTGAACATATATTGTGCAAGTTATAAATAATTTTGCATAGTTTCTGATTAATTCACAGGCACAGTGTTTGAATAATGGTGTGCATGGCATATCTACATATGTGTATGGTGATTTTAGCTCAATTGTAACAGATCTTTTCCCAGGGTATTGCCTGTTCAATTTATTCAATTATTAGTTGAATCTCTTGGCAGAAAAAAACAAACAAAAAAACCCAGCAAGCTGCTAAACACACATCACTGAAATGACGCTGACTTTATGAAAATAAAACGTTTTATTCTACTACAGAAATGTCTCTTTTTTAACTGGAAAAAAAATGTGTTAACAGAAAAATAAAGAACAAGGAATATTAAACAGTTTAAAAAATTGGCAGAAATGAAAAATATAACAACCTGCTTCTTGTGAGTTCTTAAAATAGTACTTATATTCTGCTAACTTCCTCTCGTGGCAAGTTAGCCATTTATCACTTTCATTAAATCTTACGTTTCAGTCAAAAATAAATCTAGAGCATAATCAACCACTTTCCTGAGGAAATTGGTCAAATCCTGGCTGTTTGAAGTATCGGGATGAATCACAGCAATTCTCCACAGGCAAATCTATCTTTAAGAGACTTTTTTTCTTAAAGTATTTTTTATATGCTAGTGAAGACAGCTTCATAGGAAACAATAATAGTTTAATCTCTTGAAAAATTTCCTTCCTGCTATGCAGCACCCTTTACAAGGTTGTCAGAGCTGGCCAAAGAAAATTAACCATAACCATTGCCAAGAATATGATGTTACAAGAGCCTATTAGCTCAATACCCTCATCACCTATTAAAGTAGATCATAAGAGACGACTTGTCTATCTATATTTCTTTCATAAACTCTATTTCCTGCTTATGCTTTTTGTGTCATTCTTACACGATGTCCTGTGAGATATTTGCTGGCAGAACTTCACGTCTGGTCAAGGCCTGTTATGGATTCTGTAAGCAGCCGTTAGACAAATCAAGAGTGCAAAATAGTTGAGTGTTAGTTGATGTTTTACAAGGATTCATTTGTATATATTAACTGTGAAAGCTACAACAGCTACTTCCATAAGGAGATGACACATTAAAGGAATATGAAACATAACAACTGTTTTGACAAGTGCAAAAACATATTTTTACATGAAACAAATGCAAGGACAAATAGTTACATGATATACTTCAGTAAAAGCACGTCTTTTTAAAATTATGAGCAAGCAGTGACCCTGCGTTATTCATTTTTAAAATTTATTTGAAAATAGACTTGATTTACATAGTTATTATTATAGTGTCAGGGTGCCAGGAATCAGACTGAGACGAGAAGTGCAAAAATAATCACACCTTTATTAATAGCAAAAAATAATAAAAAGTCCACAAGTCAAATAACAAGCCAGGAGTCAAAACTAGAGCTGGTAGTCAGTCAGACAAGCCGAGTCAGGAGCCAAAGCGAGTAGTCAGACGAGCCGGAATCAGGAACAAGGAGAACAGCAGAGTCAGGAACAAGCCAGGGATCAGGAACCAGGAGGGACGTCAGACAGCCAGGTAATACACAGGAGCTCTCACAAACAGGTCTGAGACAACGCAAGGGCAAAGCATACTGAACAAAGGCCCTTTAAATAATAAGTGATGACATCACAATTCTGAAACTGCATCCTGTCTCACATGGATGATGTAAACCAGTCTGGCCATAAAAGGAAGTACAGGAAGTGAGCAGCATCTCCCAGAATGCACCAAAGTCAGCAAGAAAGGTGAGTAAAATGGCTGCCAGCAGCACATGGCAAACAAGTCAGGAAAAAACCCTGACAGTACCCTCCCCTCAACGACCCCTCCCCCGCGGGAGGACAAAAGGCTTATTGGGGAAATGGGCATGGAAGGCACGGAGGAGGGCGGGAGCATGAACATCAGAGGAGGGAACCCATGAACGCTCCTCTGGACCGTAGCCCCTCCAGAGAACTAAATACTGTATGTGGCCCCTGGACATATGAGAGTCAATAATGCTGCTGACCTCATACTCCTCATGGTTGTCAACAATGAAATGACGGGGACGAGGCAACACAGTGGTAAACCGATTACAAACCAATGGTTTCAAGAGGGAGACATGAAAATCATTGGAGATGTGCATTGCAGGAGGAAGGTCAAGAGCGTAGGCCACAGGATTGACCCGTCGGAGTATTCAAAAAGGACCAACATAATGGGGAGCCAGTTTATTGGAAGGAACACAAAGGTTCAAGTTGCGGGAGGACAGCAAAACTCTCTCACCAACCTGGTAGGAAGGTGCAGGCAGACGCCTACGATCAGCCTGGAACTTTTGGCGCTGCATAGAACAATGAAGGCAATCCTGAATCTGCACCCACGTGGAACGGAGTTGCCGGAGATGCTCCTCCAAAGCCGGAATACCCAGAGACATGAATGAATCAGGCAACAAGGATGGTTGAAACCCATAATTCGCCATGAACGGGGATAACTTGGAGGAAGCATTAATAGCACTATTACGAGCAAACTCTGCCCAAGGTAACAGTTAAGACCAATTATTGTGGTGATCTGAGACATAGCAATGGAGGAACTGTTCCAGAGCTTGATTAGACTGTTCCGCAGCCCCATTGGATTGAGGGTGATATGCAGAGGAGAAGGAGAGCTGGATCCCCATTTGACCACAAAAGGAACGCCAAAATCTGGAGACAAACTGGCTACCCCGGTCCGACACTATCTCCTTGGGTAACCCATGTAAACGGAAGACCTCACGGGCAAAAATTGAAGCAAGCTCCTGAGCGGTAGGCAACTTCTTCAAGGGATTGCAATGTGACATTTTAGAAAAACGGTCAACCACCATAAGGATAACAGTATTGCCATTGGAAACAGGGAGCTCGACAATGAAGTCCATGGAAAGATGTGTCCAAGGACACTCACCATTAGCAATAGGTTGAAGAAGACCCACAGGAAGACGTCAAAGAGTCTTATTCTGTGCACAAACTGAGCAGGAGGCAACATACGCAGCAACATCAGAACGAAGACCTGGTCACCAGAATTATCCACCATAAGGATAACAGTATTGCCATTGGAAACAGGGAGCTCAACAATGAAGTCCATGGAAAGATGTGTCCAAGGACACTCACCATTAGCAATAGGTTGAAGAAGACCCACAGGAAGACGTCGAGGAGTCTTATTCTGTGCACAAACTGAGCAGGAGGCAACATACGCAGCAACATCAGAACGAAGACCTGGCCACCAGAATTGTCGAGTGACAGACCAAATCATTTGGTTCTTGCCTGGGTGACCTGCGGCTTTAGGATAGTGGTAAGTGTGCAAAAGTTTAGTTTGAAGATTCTCAGAACAAAACACTTACCACTAGGTTTCTTAGGAGGTGCATTGGTTTGTGCAGCCAGGATCTCCTCCCCCAAGGGAGAAGTCAAATTAGTACGTATGCTAGCCAAAATATGGTCAGGAGGTATAACTGGAGTAGGTACAGACTCCTCCTTGGACAGAGGCGAAAATTGTTGAGAGAGGGCATCAGCCCTAACATTCTTACTACCAGGCAGGTAGGAGACCACATAATTAAACCAAGACAAAAATAGCACCCATCTGGCCTGTCGGGGTGACAAACGTTTTGCTTCAGATAGATAAGTTAAATTCTTGTGGTCAGTAAGAATGAGCACTGGCACACTAGTACCATCGAGAAGATGCCTCCATTCTTTGAGTGCCAAAATTATGGCCAGTAATTCCCTGTCGCCAATTTCATAATTGCACTCCGCTGGAGACAATTTCTTAGAGAAGAAACCACACAGATGCAAGGAACTGTCAGGTGTAGGACATTGAGACAAGAGAGCACCTACTCCAGTCTCAGACGCATCGACCTCAAGAACGAAAGGCAGGACAGGGTTAGGATGAGCCAGAACTGGAGCAGCAGCAAAGGCAGTCTTAAGACTATCAAAGGCCTTAATGGCAGTAGGTGACCAATGGAGTGGATCATTCTCTTTATGGGTCATGTCTGTGATAGGTTTGACCAAGGAAAAAAGTTTTTAATAAACTTTCTATAGTAATTGGCAAACCCCAAAAAATGTTGAATAGACTGAAGACCAACTGGGCGAGGCACTGCAGAACTGCTGATAACTTGTCAGGATCCATGGAGAACCCTGCACGGAGATAACATAACCTAGGAAGGTTACTTGAGTTTGATGGAACTCACATTTCTCAAGTTTACAAAACAGGCCATTCTCACGTAGTCTCTGAAGAACCCGTGTAACATCAGAACGATGAGCCTCAAGTGTGGGTGAGTGTATGAGGATGTTGTCTAAGTACACCACAACACACTGTTGCAACATATCTCGTAGGACATCATTAATAAATTCCTGGAAAACAGCAGGAGCATTACATAGGCCAAAGGCATTACAAGATACTCATAATGCCCCCTCCTGGTGTTAAATGCTGTTTTCCATTCGTGGCCCTCCTTGATCCTAACGAGATTGTACGCTCCTCTTAAATCAAGCTTAGTAAAGACCGTAGCTCCCTTCAGGTGGTCAAAGAGCTCCTTAATGAGCGGAATAGGGTAAGCATTCTTAATGGTAAGACGATTAAGACCCCTATAATCAATGCATGGTCTTAACTCGCCACCCTTTTTCTTCACAAAGAAGAAGCCAGCCCTTGCAGGGGAGCAGGATTTGCGGATGATCCCCCGCGACAGAGCATCGGCAACATACTCCTCCTTAGCACAATTCTCTGCAACAGACAGAGGGTAAACCCAGCCCCGAGGAGGAATGGGTCCGGGTTGCAGGTCTATGGCACAATCGTAAGATCGGTGAGGAGGCAACGTACCGGCACGCACCTTGTCAAAAACGTCTATGAACTCTCAGTACTCCTCTGGCAATTGAGATACTGAAGAAGTGCACAAGACTTTAACTGGTTTCTGAAGACAAGTGGAAATACATTGCGGAGACCACGACAAAATTGCGGACCTGCGCCAGTCGAGACTGGGATTGTGCTTTTGGAGCCAGGGATAACCCAGAACAACCGGAAAATGCAGAGAGTTTATCACCTGGAACTGGAGGGTTTCAAAAGGGAGAGCCCCAACAGCCATGGACAATGGAGCGGTTTCATGAGTAACAAGTGTGGGCTGAAGGGGCCTGACATCAATGGCCTCAATAGCAAGCGGAACGGACCGAGGCAAAACAGGAATGGAGTGCTTCGATACAAAAGCACTGTCAATGAAATAGCCTGCAGCACCAGAGTCAACAAGAGCCTGGGTGACTATGGAGGAGTCCACCCAGGAAAAGACAACGTGACCAAAGGTTTCTCCTTTAGCGGTTCCGGGGACAAGGATAAACCACCTAAGGTCTGCCCCCGACAGGACCTTAGGTGTGAGCATTTCCCGGCCGTGTAGGACAAGACTTCAAAAGGTGGCCCTGTAACCCACAATAGAGGCAGAGCCCCTCCCTCCTCCTAAAGGCCCTCTCCGTCGCGGAGAAATGTGTGAATCCCAACTGCATCGGCTCAGCAGTACCTGGTGACTCGGGACCATGAGGCATGGGAGGAGAGGGAGGCATGGGTGGGAACGAACACGTAGGAGACAACGGTACAGGAGGCTTCCGCAAGCGCTCCTTGAAAGAAGGCCTCTCACTTAGTCTGATGTCAATTAGGATCAAAAAAGACACCAATGCCTTGAGATCTTCTGGAAAATCTCTGGCAGCAACTTCGTCTTTAATCGCATCAGAGAGCCCATGAAAGAAGGTGACAACAAGGGCTTCATTGTTCCAGCCTACCTCTGCTGCAAGCGTACGGAACTCAATGGCATACTGAGCAACAGATCTTGTACCTTGCTGAATGGACATGAGTCATTTAGCAGCAGAGGAGGAGCGAGCTGGAACATCAAATACCTTTCAAAAGGAGGCCACAAATTCAGGGTAATTTGAAATCACAGGTTTATTAGTCTCCCACAAGGGATTAGCCCAGGCAAGAGCTGTGTCAGAGAGTAACGAGATGAGAAATCCCACTTTAGCTCTGTCAGAGGGAAACGCCTGAGGTAACATCTCAAAGTAAATGCCCACCTGGTTCAAAAACCCTCTGCACTGATTAGGATCGCCTCCATATCGCTAAGGTAGAGGTGCAGAACCGGACATGCTCCTGGTAGGCATAGGTGCAGCAGTGGAAACAGGAGCAGCCATAACTTGTGGGACACTTTGGTCCAAATGTGCAGTGCGAGTCAGCAGGGTTTGCAGGGCTAGTGCAAATTGATCCAAGCGGTAATCCTGTTCATCTATCCTGGAAATGATGGCAGGTAAAGGTGGATTATTAGCACCATCAGGATTCATGGCCCTTGCGTAATGTCAGGGTGCCAGGAATCAGACTGAGACGAGAAGTGCAAACATAATCACACCTTTATTAATAGCAAAAAATAATAAAAAGTCCACAAGTCAAATAACAAGCCAGGAGTCAAAACTAGAGCTGTTAGTCAGTCAGACAAGCCGAGTCAGGAGCCAAAGCGAGTAGTCAGACGAGCCGTAATCAGGAACAAGGAGAACAGCAGAGTCAGGAACAAGCCAGGGATCAGGAACCAGGAGGGTAGTCAGACAGCCAGGTAATACACAGGAGCTCTCACAAACAGGTCTGAGACAACACAATACTGAAAGCAAAAGCATACTGAACAAAGGCCCTTTAAATAATAAGTGATGACATCACAATTCTGAGACTGCATCCTGTCTCACATGGATGATGTAAACCAGTCTGGCCATAAAAGGAAGTACAGGAAGTGAGCAGCATCTCCCAGAATGCACCAAAGTCAGCAAGAGAGGTGAGTAAAATGGCTTCCAGCAGCACATGGCAAACGAGTCAGGAAAAAACCCTGACATATAGATAATAATGATGATGATAATATCCATAATAATAATAACAAAAATATAATTTATTTGTAAAGTTGTGTCTAATTCTGTAGCGCTGGGTACATATAGCAGACTAAAGAAAAATGAATGCAGTAGGAAATTCCTGCATCAAGAATTTCCAGTTTACGGGTTTATCAACGCCATTATCAAATATGCACCACATTAAAGATTTTGGGCCACATTATAAGGGGAGCACAAAATATTGCTTCCGTAAAAGCGATATTTGTGCCCCGATTTGTAATACCGACGCACGCAAATGTGCGCTGGTATTACAAGTTAGGTGCAATGCAAACACAACCTCGCGTTCGTATTGCACCGAAGCGCGCTTCCATAGGCTCAATGGGAGCAAAGTGTGTAAGTCGTGCAGGGAGGGGCAGCAAATATAAATATATATGTATATGAATATATACATACAGTATGCCACAATAGTGAGTACACCCATCACATTTTTGTAAATATTTTATTATATCTTTTCAGGTGACAACACTGAAGAAATGACACTTTGCCCACCGAGCTGCAGCTCAGTTTCAGGGTCTTGGCAATCTTCTTATAGCCTAGGCAATCTTTATGTAGAGCAACAATTCTTTTTTCCAGATCCTCAGAGAGTTCTTTGCCATGAGGTGCCATGTTAAACTCCCAGTGACCAGTATGAGAGAGTGTGAGAGCTATAACACCAAATTAAAAACACCTGCTCCCCATTCACACCTGAGACCTTGTAACAATAACGAGTCACATGACACCGGGGAGGGAAGATGGCTAATTGGGCCCAATTTGGACATTTCCACTTAGGGGTGTACTCACTTTTGTTGCCAATGGTTTAGACATTAATGGCTGTGTGTAGAGTTATTTTGAGGGGACAGCAAATGTACACAGTTATACAGGCTGTACACTCACTACTTTACATTGTAGCAAAGTGTCATTTCTTCAGTGTTGTCACATGAAAAGATATAATAAAATATTTACAAAAATGTGAGGGGTGAACTCACTTTTGAGAGATACTGTATATATTTATGTGTTAATATTATTATTATAGTTTATTTGTATAGCGCTGCCATATTAATACATAAATAAATATGTATAGATTCATATACATATATATTTACAGGGAACACACAGTTCCCATAGACTGTAATATAAAGGCACTTTTCAGTGACGTTTTTCTCTAACACCCCACACCTTGCAACTTTAGCCCCCCCCTCCAAAAAGGAAACTAATTTAGCGCTCCACTTGTAATCTGACCCTCTGTGGGATATTCTAATTAAATAAAAAAGCCATGTTGAGTGCTTTGCATGGGTTTTGTAGGTTGTTCAAATGTGGTCATATAAATCCATCGGAAATCAATCAGAAACTGGCTATAGCAAGATTTTTGCTTTGCAAAGCATAAACACCATTAATACCTTACATAAGTGTTCCAAACATTATGGAATACTTCTAAGAGTAGGCTTTTGCTTTATTGTTGTCCCTTGACTCTTTGATACCTTACTTTAGCAGTTTTAGAATGACATATCTTGGTTGTTTGCATCGGTTTTTCCGTGTTGAACTTTGTTGCACATGCTTAGTTTAGATATTAATAAACAATATTGTTTCAAGTTTTAGTAAAATAAGTTAAATAAAGTATCTTAAAACAAACTTTTAAACTATCAACCTTGTACATATCTAAAATGTGATAATCAGAATGTTCAATTATTATTACAACTAAGTGTATCGATGGATATTTAAAAATAATGTTTATTATAAAATTATGCAAAAGTATATGAAATTGTTAATTGCTTTAATTTCAGTTAAGAGCATCTTCTAAGCAACCAAAAAAAATCATTCAAACGTCTTAGGACACTGACATCAATGTTGAACCAATAAGCTGCTATGTTGTACTTTCACTTTGGCTGTGTATATATATTGAGTTAATAGTTTCAGTGTAGGTGTGTGGAAACCTCCACAAAAGACTATATAAAAAGTCAGTTTTCTCTGTTATAAAATATTCATAATTCAGGTGTAGTGTTTTTAATGGACGGAAGTGAATGCAAAATTATTGCATGGCAAACTGTAATTTGCTAATGTGGAGTGGAGTGTTTGATTGGTTGGCTAAAATGAAAACTTTACTTATTCTTTGTTCAAGCATACATGTCATGTCTATTAGCACATTTAATCTCTAGGTCTGTCGGCAAGGCTAGTTGTTCCAGGTGGTACCAGCCTGGCCTATCTGTCTCCACTCCCCATGCAGTGATATGAAAATAGTAGTGCATTAAACAAAAGAAGTGCTGTCTCCTGGACAGTAAAATATCAATACCTACCTACATATGCTTTCTGAGCATACTTAGGTATGCTTTCCCACAATGTATTACTGTTTACTGTCTCTTTAATAATCAGGTATTTGAAATCTAATGGTTCCTAAATATATATTAATTATTATTATATAGAACCTTAAAGGAATGTAATTTATCTTTAATTAGATACATGTAACTCAAATTCCCTATGAATAATGTTGTCATTTTTATTTGCAAGATAGTTTTTCATGCATTTGAAAAAGCCCATGATGTCACATGATTATTTTATGTACATATTGTATTATTGCAGATGTTTCTGTTTGGCAGTAATACTAACCTCAAGCCAGCTAAGTCTCCCACTTTAGTGACAAAGACATCTGTCTTGTAATGAAATACATTCTTAAAGGGCCATTAAACAGCTGGGCACAACTACAATAGCATTAAAGCCGCCATCTTGTAGCTGGTGTATTGTTGTATCATGTGACAGAAGCAGTGCACTTTCACAGATTTGTGATGTTACTGGCTTTTTGCCAGCTGTACTTTGCACTTCAGTTTATATCACACAATAGAGAGTGGAAGTGTTACAGCTTTGCAGTTTTTTGCGCAGTTTAAACGTTACATGACCAATATGAGCACCAAGATGGCGGCACCCAGTGTGAAGATGCAGAGCTTCACTAACTAATACTTGTAAGGGGTTAAAATATCAGAATGACATTGAAGAGTTGCAGGCACAGGAGGAAAAACAATAGCATGGTTAGTAGTAATGTTTCTATTGTAGTTGTACCTTGTTTATCTTGCTGCAGAATCTGTTGGCGCTCTACAAATAACTGATAATAATAATAATACTTTATTCAAATATAAATATAATATTTAAATATATAATGTCGCTCATGTTAAGATTCTCTAATAGACCTTTTTTACCGTTATTATTATTATCATTTATTTGTATAGCGCCGCCAAATTCCGTAGCGTTGGGTACAGTGATAGGGGTATACAATGACAAGGATTTGTGATAAAATACAAAGCATAACAAAACTAAACAAATCTAGTACAGGAGGAAGAGGGCCCTGCTCCGGAGAGCTCACAGTCTACAGGATAGACTTGCAATACCAGATTGTACACAATTCTTAATGTCACACTTAGTATAACAAACCCTGTGCTACTAGTTGAGCTCCACTTGTAATCTAGCCTTTAATATTTCATAGTGAGTAGCACAAGAATCGTATAGACTAAGCATATAATTATTTTCACTACAATGTCCCTGTAAATATTTTTACTGTTACATAATTTACTAATTCAAGTATTTTTCTTCTTCAGGATAGGAATGGCTTAGAAAACAAAGCAAATTCAAATTGTCTGTAAATTCTGAGGTATTGGAATGGGGGCACAGGTTGCTTCTTCTTGCAAAGTCCATCTCCCAGCAATACAGATACATGAACAATTCCTCTTACTGTTGCTAAAGACCCCTGCCCCCTTGGAGATGCCTAAGGTGTGTTGCTGTTTTTCTAGTGGGTCAAAAATATGTTTTAGTTTTTATACGTTGTTCAAAATGTAAAATGGTTTTCCTTTTGTGTTTTCAAAAAAATATTTGTTTGAATCCCGTGCTTCATAGTGCAGGAGTGCAGGATACCTATGCATTTTATGTCCTTCACTTTTCAAAATTAAAGGGACATAAAACCCAACTTTTTTCTTTCATGATTCAGATAGAGCATACACTTTTAAATAACTTTCCAATTTTCTTCTATTGTCTAATTTCATTCATTCTGTTGGCATCCTATGTTAAAGAAGCAGCAATGCACTACTGGGAGCTAGTTAACATACTGGGAGAGCCAATAGCATGAGGCATACATGTGCAGTCACAAATCAGCAGCTCCTGTGCCTACCCAGGTATCCTTTTCAACAAAGGAAACCAAAAGAACAAAACAAATTACATAATAGAAGTAAATTGGAAAGTCGTTAACAATCACATGCTCTGTTTGAATCATGAAAGACATTTTTTTGGGTTTCATGTCTCTTTAAATGCCTCCCAAGTCTTGTGAGATTATCACCAGTTTGTAGATATCCCCGGTGCCCCTCTTGCAGCTGCCCCAATCAGGGCAAACATCACGATCTCCAGAAACTAAAGCCTCATGTCTCATCAGTAATTGAACTTGTACAAATAATAATTTAGCTTTTATTAGGCAGATTTCTGTATGTGCATAAGTATGTGGGGAGACATTTATGCATGTTTTTGGTTATGCATTAGTTAATGGTGTGCGTTAATGACACTACAATTGTGTGTGTATAGGAAGGGAATAATTATCACTGTGTATACAGGAATAGATAAAAACCCAATGACAAATACACTCATTCTTTAACATTTACATTTTCTGGTTTTGTATACAATCTAGTATTCTTGCTGGTGCCTCTCTTTGTATTGCTATTAATTGCACTTAGTGACAAAGATTCCCTTGGCTATTTTATAAACACAAGGTTGAATCTTTGTTACTGACAGCAAAGAATAGAATCAGGCAAAGAAAAAAAAAAAATCCAAAAGTTTATTCATTCCTGGATAGAGCCACAAACTTCCAAAAGTTGCAGAGAGAAGAACTATCCCAAAGTAAATCCAGCAGTGAGAGAGAAAGGATGACCTTTGAGCAAGCAGACAAAAGAAGCAAAATACATTGTTAAAAGGACACTTAATTCAAATAGGTGTAATAAAGAGTTTAAATCTGTGTGCTAGTGATCCCCATTCTGGAACCTGCATTTATAATCATCCTTTTTTGTATTTATTTCTTAATTGTTTTATTTCTTTCAAAATCGACAGGCTCCTGAACATAATAGAGCACTTAGGGCTTGATGATCTAACCATCTCTGGGCTGGCGAGATTATTAAAGAATGCTCATCAGTCCTATTTCTTTCATGTAATTAGCAAGAGTCCATGAGCTAGTGACGTATGGGATATACATTCCTACCAGGAGGGGCAAAGTTTCCCAAACCTCAAAATGCCTATAAATACACCCCTCACCACACCCACAATTCAGTTTTACAAACTTTGCCTCCGATGGAGGTGGTGAAGTAAGTTTGTGCTAGATTCTACGTTGATATGCGCTCCGCAGCAAGTTGGAGCCCGGTTTTCCTCTCAGCGTGCAGTGAATGTCAGAGGGATGTGAAGAGAGTATTGCCTATTTGAATGCAGTGATCTCCTTCTAAGGGGTCTATTTCATGGGTTCTCTGTTATCGGTCGTAGAGATTCATCTCTTACCTCCCTTTTCAGATCGACGATATACTCTTATATATACCATTACCTCTGCTGATTTTCGTTTCAGTACTGGTTTGGCTTTCTACAAACATGTAGATGAGTGTCCTGGGGTAAGTAAGTCTTATTTTCTGTGACACTCCTAGCTATGGTTGGGCACTTTGTTTATAAAGTTCTAAATATATGTATTCAAACATTTATTTGCCTTGACTCAGAATGTTCAACTTTCCTTATTTTCAGACAGTCAGTTTCATATTTGGGATAATGCATTTTAATTTAACATTTTTCTTACCTTAAAATTTGACTTTTTCCCTGTGGGCTGTTAGGCTCGCGGGGGCTGAAAATGCTTCATTTTATTGCGTCATTCTTGGCGCTGACTTTTTTGGCGCAAAAATTCTATTTCCGTTTCCGGCGTCATACGTGTCGCCGGAAGTTGCGTCATTTTTTGATGTTATTTTGCGCCAAAAATGTCGGCGTTCCGGATGTGGCATCATTTTTGGCGCCAAAAAGCATTTAGGCGCCAAATAATGTGGGCGTCTTATTTGGCGCGAAAAAATATGGGCGTCACTTTTGTCTCCACATTATTTAAGTCTCATTTTTTATTGCTTCTGGTTGCTAGAAGCTTGTTTTTTGGCATTTTTTCCCATTCCTGAAACTGTCATTTAAGGAATTTGATCAATTTTGCTTTATATATATGTTGTTTTTTCTCTTACATATTGCAAGATGTCTCACGTTGCATCTGAGTCAGAAGATACTACAGGAAAATCGCTGTCAAGTGCTGAATCTACCAAAGCTAAGTGTATCTGCTGTAAACTTTTGGTAGCTATTCCTCCAGCTGTTGTTTGTATTGATTGTCATGACAAACTTGTTAAAGCAGATAATATTTCCTTTAGTAAAGTACCATTGCCTGTTGCAGTTCCTTCAACATCTAAGGTGCAGAATGTTCCTGATAATATAAGAGATTTTGTTTCTGAATCCATAAAGAAGGCCATGTCTGTTATTTCTCCTTCTAGTAAACGTAAAAAATCTTTTAAAACTTCTCTCCCTACAGATGAATTTTTAAATGAACATCATCATTCTGATTCTGATGATTCCTCTGGTTCAGAGGATTCTGTCTCAGAGGTTGATGCTGATAAATCTTCATATTTATTTAAAATGGAATTTATTCGTTCTTTACTTAAAGAAGTACTAATTGCTTTAGAAATAGAGGATTCTGGTCCTCTTGATACTAATTCTAAACGTTTAGATAAGGTATTTAAAGCTCCTGTGGTTATTCCAGAAGTTTTTCCTGTTCCTAATGCTATTTCTGCAGTAATTTCCAAAGAATGGGATAATTTGGGTAATTCATTTACTCCTTCTAAACTTTTTAAGCGATTATATCCTGTGCCGTCTGACAGATTAGAATTTTGGGACAAGATCCCTAAAGTTGATGGGGCTATTTCTACCCTTGCTAAACGTACTACTATTCCTACGTCAGATGGTACTTCGTTTAAGGATCCTCTAGATAGGAAAATTGAGTCCTTTCTAAGAAAAGCTTATCTGTGTTCAGGTAATCTTCTTAGACCTGCTATATCTTTGGCTGATGTTGCTGCAGCTTCAACTTTTTGGTTGGAAACTTTAGCGCAACAAGTAACACATCGTGATTCTCATGATATTATTATTCTTCTTCGGTAGCCTTATGCATGGAAATTCTAGGTCTTATGACTGCTGCATCGGACGCAATCCCCTTTGCTCGTTTTCACATGCGACCTCTTCAGCTCTGTATGCTGAAGCAATGGTGCAAGGATTACACGAAGATATCTCAATTAATATCTTTAAAACCGATTGTTCGACACTCTCTAACATGGTGGACAGATCACCATCGTTTAATTCAGGGGGCTTCTTTTGTGCTTCCGACCTGGACTGTAATTTCAACAGATGCAAGTCTCACAGGTTGGGGAGCTGTGTGGGGATCTCTGACGGCACAAGGAGTTTGGGAATCTCAGGAGGTGAGATTACCGATCAATATTTTGGAACTCCGTGCAATTTTCAGAGCTCTTCAGTTTTGGCCTCTTCTGAAGAGAGAATCGTTCATTTGTTTTCAGACAGACAATGTCACAACTGTGGCATACATCAATCATCAAGGAGGGACTCACAGTCCTCTGGCTATGAAAGAAGTATCTCGAATTTTGGTTTGGGCGGAATCCAGCTCCTGTCTAATCTCTGCGGTTCATATCCCAGGTGTAGACAATTGGGAAGCGGATTATCTCAGTCGCCAAACGTTGCATCCGGGCGAATGGTCTCTTCACCCAGAGGTATTTCTTCAGATTGTTCAAATGTGGGAACTTCCAGAAATAGATCTGATGGCGTCCCATCTAAACAAGAAACTTCCCAGGTATCTGTCCAGATCCCGGGATCCTCAGGCGGAGGCAGTGGATGCATTATCACTTCCTTGGAAGTATCATCCTGCCTATATCTTTTCGCCTCTAGTTCTTCTTCCAAGAGTAATCTCCAAGATTCTGAAGGAATGCTAGTTTGTTCTGCTGGTAGCTCCGGCATGGCCTCACAGGTTTTGGTATGCGGATCTTGTCCGGATGGCCTCTTGCCAACCGTGGACTCTTCCGTTAAGACCAGACCTTCTGTCACAAGGTCCTTTTTTCCATCAGGATCTGAAATCCTTAAATTTAAAGGTATGGAGATTGAACGCTTGATTCTTGGTCAAAGAGGTTTCTCTGACTCTGTGATTAATACTATGTTACAGGCTCGTAAATCTGTATCTCGAGAGATATATTATAGAGTCTGGAAGACTTATATTTCTTGGTGTCTTTCTCATCATTTTTCCTGGCATTCTTTTAGAATACCGAGAATTTTACAGTTCCTTCAGGATGGTTTAGATAAGGGTTTGTCCGCAAGTTCTTTGAAAGGACAAATCTCTGCTCTTTCTGTTCTTTTTCACAGAAAGATTGCTATTCTTCCTGATATTCATTGTTTTGTACAAGCTTTGGTTCGTATAAAACCTGTCATTAAGTCAATTTTTCCTCCTTGGAGTTTGTATTTGGTTCTGGGGCTCTTCAAGCTCCTCCTTTTGAACCCATGCATTCATTGGACATTAAATTACTTTCTTGGAAAGTTTTGTTCCTTTTGGTGATCTCTTCTGCCAGAAGAGTTTCTGAATTATCTGCTCTTTCTTGTGAGTCTCCTTTTCTGATTTTTCATCAGGATAAGGCGGTGTTGCGAACTTCTTTTGAATTTTTACCTAAAGTTGTGAATTCCAACAACATTAGTAGAGAAATTGTGGTTCCTTCATTATGTCCTAATCCTAAGAATTCTAAGGAGAAATCGTTGCATTCTTTGGATGTTGTTAGAGCTTTGAAATATTATGTTGAAGCTACGAAATCTTTTCGTAAGACTTCTAGTCTATTTGTTATCTTTTCCGGTTCTAGAAAAGGCCAGAAAGCTTCTGCCATTTCTTTGGCATCTTGGTTGAAATCTTTAATTCATCTTGCCTATTTTGAGTCGGGTAAAACTCCACCTCAGAGAATTACAGCTCATTCTACTAGGTCAGTTTCAACTTCCTGGGCGTTTAGGAATGAAGCTTCGGTTGACCAGATCTGCAAAGCAGCAACTTGGTCCTCTTTGCATACTTTTACTAAATTCTACCATTTTGATGTATTTTCTTCTTCTGAAGCAGTTTTTGGTAGAAAAGTACTTCAGGCAGCGGTTTCAGTTTGAATCTTCTGCTTATGTTTTTCGTTAAACTTTATTTTGGGTGTGGATTATTTTCAGCAGGAATTGGCTGTCTTTATTTTATCCCTCCCTCTCTAGTGACTCTTGTGTGGAAAGATCCACATCTTGGGTAGTCATTATCCCATACGTCACTAGCTCATGGACTCTTGCTAATTACATGAAAGAAAACATAATTTATGTAAGAACTTACCTGATAAATTCATTTCTTTCATATTAGCAAGAGTCCATGAGGCCCGCCCTTTTTTTGTGGTGGTTATGATTTTGTATAAAGCACAATTATTCCAATTCCTTATTTTATATGCTTTCGCACTTTTTTTATCACCCCACTTCTTGGCTATTCGTTAAACTGAATTGTGGGTGTGGTGAGGGGTGTATTTATAGGCATTTTGAGGTTTGGGAAACTTTGCCCCTCCTGGTAGGAATGTATATCCCATACGTCACTAGCTCATGGACTCTTGCTAATATGAAAGAAATGAATTTATCAGGTAAGTTCTTACATAAATTATGTTTTCCCTTGTGGAATGATTTAAGGCCATTTGTTACCCTGAAACAGGGTGTCTCACTAAGGGGCGTATACTACATTTTCATATATTTAGAAGATGCATACATTACAAAAGAGCACAGTAAAATGGGTATGTTATAAATATCTTACAAAATGAATAAATGTACTGTTCAAACAAAAATACACAGGAACAAAATATAACAAAATTCTCCACCAAAAATTGTATTATATTAAAAACATAAACTTTATATGTAAATTACACAGGAATATATTTTATTAAATATGCAAAGCACAAATCAGAATTTAAGTGCCCTTGATGCGGATAAATCACAGAAATTTTTATTTATAAGTACAAAATACAAAACTTAATTTTTTTTTCGTAAAATGGACTGAACATGGGCATTCCATGGGCATTTATGAAATTGTCTTTCTAATCCCAACATAATTCTGTAAAGATTTTTCGCAATACAGATCACACAGGTTTTTCTCAAAAAACTAAAAGGTGGCGAGAGTTTCTCAAAACACTCAAAATACTTATAACCCTAAAAGAAAAAAAACATGCATATGAAAATATAGGCGATTGTAAGATGCTATACCCAGAAAGCAGCATAGTTATTTGAGACCCTGTACATATGGACATGGTAGTGAGCATATGCTCACTAATTGCCAGTGACATTGAGTTGCTTAGACGTGAACAACATAAAATTGTGCATGACTAAGCACTATCCTTAGGAACCTCTACAGAGTGTTAAGGTGCTATACAAATAAATAATATCCTCTTCAGGCCCGCCGGTCTTAAGACCGCTGTTCTTTAACTGTATCCGCTGCTGAGCAGCGTACAACAATCAACCCAATCCTATACAATCAATACTATCCTATGACAACCCCTGCTAGTGGCCGATTGGCCACAAATCTGCAGGGAGTGGCATTGCACAAGCAGTTCACCAGGAATGCTTGTGCAATGCTGAATGCGGACAGTGTATGCTGTCCACATTCAGAAATGTCTGGCGGACATGATACGCTGCAGCGTATCATGTCCGCCAGGCAATAATAAATCGGCCCCTAATACTCTATGGAGAATATATATCACTCCATGACTGGCTGGTTACATATGTGTTTACAAATTATAAAATATATATATATTTAAATTTATATTCTATATTGAACCTTAATGTGTCCTTATTAGTACAACTTTGCTATTACCTCACTTCTGCAAAACTGAGAAAGGTTAACAGTCTTTAAAATTACTTTGAAGTGCCAATTTTAATTTGTGAATATAAAATGTTTAACCTCTGAACAGGATTTTTAAGTAACTATTAGGAATTGTAAGCCAAAGGATGTCCAGTTCATTAGAATATAGAAAACAAATAAATAGAACGGAACTATATATCAGTGAAGAAAAGTATTCACTATATTAAAATACAGTACATTTTGAGTAAAGTGTAACAAAATGAATTTCACTCATACTTACTCTGGAAATATATTTTCATACTCTCTCTTAATATAAATTTAACAGCTTGAATCATTCATTTTTCATTGTTATTCGCTGTTCATTGATTCTATAAAGTATAATAAATAACATAATTGTAGCATCATGTGGATATCTGTCTTGATAACTGTGACATCATTACTATGAACTGGCTAAGGCTACATATTATTCTTTTGAAAGCTGTGTATACAGAACATTGTACATATGCATTGTGTGCCTGCTGTGCGTACCCATTTGCTATATAACTCCTAGACACAAACCCTATTTGATTCACAAGAAATATGCTTTTCAGCTATCATATACAGAAGCTTCATATATTGTTCATATTAAAAAGATCTCCCATAAAACCCTATTTGATTCACAAGAAATATGCTTTTCAGCTATCATATACAGAAGCTTCATATATTGTTCATATTAAAAAGATCTCCCATAAAAATATATTTCATATATCTTACCCAAGATACCAAAGAATTTAATCAGCAATATTTTATTATTTGTATTAACCTTATTATTATTTGCTTACTTAAAGGGACATAAAACCCGAAATTATTCTTTTATGATACAGATTATTAATACAATATTAAACATTTTTTTCCAATTTACTTATATTATCTAATTTGCTTCATTCTCTTGGCATCGTTTGTTGAAGCAGCAGTAATGCACTACTGGGAACTAGTTGAACACATCACATGATGCATATATGTACAGCTACCAATCAGCAGCTCCTGAGCCTACCTAGATATGCTTTTTTAACAAAGGATACCAGGAGAATGAAACAAGTTAGATAATATAGAAAATTGGAAAGTTGTTTAAAATTGTATAATCTCTCTAAATCATTAAATAAAAAATTAGGTTTCATATTCCTTTACATTTAATATTATTTTTCATATATATTTTGTTTTTTTTCTGTCTGTTCAAATATAAAGGATCATATATATGATAAAATGAATATTCAAAATTAATATTCTCCATAAACCATATACCCACAATACCATAGTTAATTAAGCAGTATCAGACTCTCCCACTCACTCAGTGAGTTACTAAGTCTTTTCATTATAAGGGCAAAGTACTCAGGCAAGCAGCCGATAAAACTTCACTTTATTTAAAGGAGCTTCAGGAACACTCCTTCAAATAGGTTGGGTTAATTTTCTCTTTCTTGCTCAATGCGTGTAGCTGATTTCTGCTGCTGTGTCTTGTTTACATATCCTTTCTACTGTCAATTCTGCATTATAATTATAATTTTCACTATAGATTTTGGTTTCAACAGGAAAAAGCAGCTATTTCAAATGACAAAATAACACTAAAAGATCTGTTTGTAGTCTATTTAAAACACTCAGGTGGGTGAACAATAAAAAGGAGAAAACAATTAAATGTCACTTTAAGCTATATATTTTATGAAATATTTTTCCCAAAAGACAGCTGTTTAATTATTAAAAGGCCATTAAACTAAAAAAATGACATGTTCTAATCTGTTTGAGCATGCAATTTTAAAACTATCAACGCTAGACTACAGTAGACAGTAGAAATACCACTCGGGACTCTCAGAGCACTGCTGGTCCCAAGCGAAAAACGACTTGGATCAGCTGTGTTTTCTGCTCGGGACCAGCAGTGCTCTGCGAGTCATGATCGGTATTTCTTCTGTTTTTTTTAACCCCTTTGCAGAGGTTACACGCACAGTAGTCTAGGGTCAATAGTCTTAAAATTACATGCTGTAATAGATTAGAGAATTTCATTTTTCGATTATAATGGCCCTTAAACCTCTTACTTTCTTGGTGTCACAGAAGTCCCCATGTCCCACTGTTTTTACTGGTGTATTTGTTTCTAATACAGGAAAAAAAGACAAACTCCAGGTTGGTACCGTTGAACAAACTAAATCTTACCAAGAAACAGAGGCTCTTATCATCTGACATGAACATGTGATACAATGTTATTTAGTTCCAGCCCAAAGGATGCACTGTGGATTTTCAGAGACCTTCATGGAAAAAAACAAAGCTATAGCTAAATTACACCATGTGTTTGAATTTGGGTTTCTTTACTTAAAGGGACAGTCAAGACCAAAAAAAACTTTCATGATTCAGTTAGGGCATGCAATTTTAAAAAAACTTTCCAGTTTACTTTTATCACCAATTTTGCTTTGTTCTCTTGGTATTCTTAGTTGAAAGCTAAACCTAGGAGGTTCATATTCTAATTTTTTTAGACATTGAAGGCTGCCTCTTATCTGAAATAAGTTTAACAGTTTTTCACCACTAGAGGGTGTTAGTTCATGTGTTTCACATAGATAACACTGAGCGCATGCACGTGAATTTACCGAGGAGTAAGCACTGATTGGCTAAAATGCAAGTCTGTCAAAAGAACTGAAATAAGGGGGCAGTCTGCAGAGGCTTAGGTACAAGGTAATTACAGAAGTAAAACGTGTATTAATATAACTGTGTTGGTTATGCAAAACTGGGGAATAGGTAATAAAGTGATTATCTATCTTTTTAAACAACAAAAATTCTGGTGTTGACTGTCCCAGTTTCATATAAGTTTGCCCATTCCTCTAATTAATATTTATAAAATGTACAAAACACATCATTTCAATATTAAATATACAGTTTGATGATTATATTTTAGTTTTATAGTTTTAAAATGGGATTTCAACTCTAATGTTTTTTAACCTTTTGTTAAAAAAGGAAACAATAAGTTTATTCAAATGTGATCTGAGCATGTGCAAATACTTAAAGGAACATGAAACCCAAAAATGTTCTTTCATGATTTAGAAAGAGAATCTAATAAAAAAAAAAAAAATCTTATTTACTTCTATTATCTAATTTGCTTTATTCTCTTGGTATCTTTTGTTGAAGAAGCAGTAATGCTCTACTGAGAGCTAGTTAACACATTGGGTGAGCCAATAACACGAGGCATGCATGTACAGCCACCAATCAGCAGCTCCTGAGCCTACCTAGGTATCCTTTTCCACAAAGGATACCAAAAGAAAAAAAAACTAAATAGATAATAGAAGTAAATTGGAAAGTTTTTTAAAATCACATACTCAATCATAAAAGAAAAACTTTGGGTTTCATGTACCTTTCACATTTTTAAAACAAGCTGCAGAAACTGCCAATATACACAAATTAAAACGGGATATACTGTTTATTCAATTGCTCAAAAAAATAATATCTAAAAATCATGGAAAAAACTATAATAAATAATGTTTTCTGAATGACTGGACTGCAACTGTTGAATTATGTGTTGATGGATTTTTTTACTGTTTGAAATTACAAAGAAAAAAAATAGAAAAATGGGTTTGAAAATTCTTTGAAAATACATTAAAATAATTCCTATATTAAATAAGCAAAACTTTTTTTTTTAGATTTATTACAGCATTAATGAAAATCTGGCTGTTAGTTGATGCTTTAAGTATAAAAAAAGTTATAATCAGTTAAGCATTTTTTTTGTTTAAATTTTAAAACAAATTTTTGTAAATCAGAAAAACAAACGTTATAATAGTCTACAGTCAGCATTTTATATTTTCTATATTGTTGTATAATCAGTGAACATATCAAATAAATAAATAATGTATATACTGTAGATGCTCAATAAAGTACACAATCATGGCTAATTAGTCTTTTTAATTAACCAGCATGAAAAAGTATACTTGAAGCACAGAGAACATAAATATGTGATTAATGTGATTGAATTTTTTGTTTTATTACACTTATCACTAATGTACATGATGAAAATATATTTCTATTGATTTTATGTAGATCTAAACATTTTTTTTTTAGCTATAATTCTTTTTCATATATTTCATTTAATCTAAAAATACTTTTATATGTTTTAATAACAGTAAAAGTTATAAAAATTATTTATTTAGTATATGTCCTGCATCACTGATTACTGTGCAACACACAAAGCCATATGTTTGAATTATTTTTCTTTGTAATTAGTGTAAATATAACATTATTGAAAAGTGTTACAATTATGACAGTTTTACAATTTCAAGTGATGCATATCATAGACATGAGAAAACTGCTAAAAACTTTATCATTTGTAATTAAATAACTTTTTTTAATATAAAAATAATATAATATATTGCAATTTTATTTAAAACAATTTCTTTTTTTAATATATTTTATTTTAATTTAATTTAAATTATATTTTATTTTTTATTGCATTTTTATTTAAAACATAATGTATTTTCAATACAAAGCAACTTTATTTAAAACATCATGTATTTTTAATATAATGCATCTTTATTTAAACCATAACATGCAACTTTATTTAACACAATTTATTTTCAATAGAATACAACTTTATTTAAAACATATTTTATATTTAATATATTGCAATTTTTGTTAAATATATGTTTTTATTAAGGATGGAAGACACAAATGCAATAATTTTACCTTTTTATGGTGGTATGAATTCTTGTACAAGTGAATTCTTGTAGGTTGTTTCCAGCCTGCTTTCACAATTTCTTATGCACTATGTTTTGTGCCTCTCCTGCATTTAATTAACTTACTGATTAGTGGCATCTTATCAAATGACCCTTACCTTTGGCCTTCTATGCTTTTATCAGAAATACAATAATGTTTTGCAAAATATACACTGGGCTCATATCTCTTGGAATGAAAAACCTATATATCTTGGGAAAAAAAGAGTTTCACCTCAGCTGTTAACAAGTTACGACCTTTGTTCGAATTTGTTGGGGAAAATTAGCTTATAGCACCAATTAACATCAATTATTAACCTCCAGATTAATAATTTATTAAGAGGACAAATGCATCAGTCTCTGAAAGATAACACAATCAAGTGAGAATAAAGAAAACAACACAACCCTAATTATACATCTATAATGATTATGATTGGAATTTGTCAGGTGATTATAGTCACTCTAAAGCCTTTTTGTATCCTCTTTAAAACCACAGTCAATGGAAAAAAGCTTAGCAGTTCATTTCAGTTCCTATTTGTTATTTACTTAAGGGTTACTCTCATTTCACAGAGTCCAATGATGAGCACTTTCAGAAATGCTTTCATTTTGCACCTATTGCTGGAGAAGAAGCGTTGATGACAAAAATATCAGAACTGGAGTCATCTATTAAACAACAGTAAGGATAAACATCACCATACAGAGAATGAATGGGGTTTCTCTAAAAACTATAACCATGAAGATGGTGAAACAGATTCCAGTTCCCATATAATATTTACTTTTTACCTTGAACATGTTACTATTTTACTTATGGCCCCAATTCTACAGATTACAAGGTACTACATCAGTTTAACATTTAGGGCCAGACTACAAGTGGAGCGCTATTTAGCGCTTTTGCTAGAGATGTAAACGTTTTGCGCTCTTCAGGTTACACTCATATTGCAAGTTGAAAGTAAAAAGTTTTTTCGCTTGTGCTAACCCGAGGCGTGCAAACTGCTTACTTCTAGCGGAATTAGAATAATGCAAGCGCAATAACGTATTCTCCCTCAAAGTCAATGGAGCAAAAAAGTTGAAAAAACACCATGCTCGTGCTAACCCAAACTAATGTTCTCAAGGGTGCTAACCCAACAGGAAGAGATTAATATTTCACATTCCAATGTTCTTCACATAGAACAATATGGTCTATTTATTTATAAATACATATTTCTACATATATATGATGGTATTTTAGTACAATATATATCTATACCTATATATATATGATGGTATTTTAGTACAATATATATCTATACCTATATATATATGATGGTATTTTTTTTTTTTTTTATTTATTATTTCTTTATTGATGGTTTTTAGTTTACAACAATAATTTTCAGGAAGGGTGCATATACAATAACATGATGGACTATTTGTCCATTACACTCTATCAATTACAATGCTGCATAAAATTGCTATAAACTTACACTTCAAATGACAAACCCTATCCTTACGTTTTAGGTGTCTAGGTCTCTCCTGGTTTCGATTACAGTTACTGTCCATTGGGTCTTAGAGCAGAAGGGAGACATCCAGACACCGCACTTTCTTAGTGTGACATTATCAAATAAATCAATAAACATAACATAAACTACAACTTTCTGCATAGTAAAATTTCTCATACCCACAATGAGTATTTACCCACAGTGGGCATTATAATTTTGACCAAACACAGTGGGGAGAGGGAGACCCTCCTGAATGCTCTATCCTAATAATCTTAATAATCTTGTCGCCTGAGACCCTAGTCATTTAGCTTCCCATTTCCTAGCCCGCTCCGATGTAAGACTCCCATAGAAACATCAAATCATTATACATTGCTATCCTATTGGTCTTGAAGTAGTAATATCTCTCTAACATTAGGGTACTCTTAACTTTTTCTATCCACGTTTCTGTTGAGGGAACCTTATGAGACCTCCATGCTGCTGCTATCAGTTGTTTAGCAGAGTTTAACATGATATGAACGATGTTTTGCCTAATTCTGCATTTAACTTCTTTTATCACATTAAATAAACAAACTTCCGGGGTTAATGGTAAACTACAAGATACTACTTTTTTAATCTCTTCTAGAATGGCCCTCCAGTAAGTATTAACTATTGTACAGGACCACCAAATATGCCCCATGTTGCCCACCTCCGTTTTGCATCTCCAGCATTTTTCATTTGCTGAGGGGAACAGGTATTTCATTCGGTTAGGTGTTAGATACCACCTAAACAGTATTTTGTAGTTTGTCTCTAGAGCATAGGTGGTGTGTGCAGAATGGGCTATACTTCTGAATATGTCTCCCCACCCTTTGGGTTCCAGTGTCCCCAACAATTCCCTCTCCCATCCTTTCACAAATTTATGTGGTTTAGGGGAAGTGGCTGTGAGCAACATTTTGTACAGACTAGAAATGATCCCTTTTTGAGGAAGGTTTGAAATGCACATTTGTTCAAACAGTGTTGGCAATCTTAGTAGGCTTGTCCTATTTCTATGTGTTGATATGTAGTGGTTAACTTGGTGGTAGCGTATCCATTTGTCAAAGAAACTAATTCCCCTATCTAGTAAGTCAGGTCTAGGTAACATTTTCCCACGGTTAGTTATTAATGCTATAGGTGCATATCCTCTTATGCTATTATCTCCCCCAATGTTGTGCATGAGGCCCTCTATAAATTCTGCATTGGCTAGAATTGGTGTCAGTGGGGAATAATTACTCGTTATGCCCTTATAGCCATCTCTGATGTATTTCCAGTCTGTTAAAGTGTTCATTACCGTAGCTGTGTAATTGGATTGGGTTTTGGATAGTGATTTTGGTAACCAACATAGCCCCCCTAGTTGAGGTATTCCTGAGATGTCGTGTTCTATTTGAATCCAATGCTTTGCGTCAATATTACTATGTCTACACCATTCCAGAATTCGTTGCAATGATATGGCTTGTTTATATAATAAAATATTGGGAACTCCAAGTCCCCCCATGTCTTTATGAGCATACATGGAAGGTTTGTTAACCCGCGACGGTTTTTTCTTCCAAATGAAATTGTGTAGTGCCCTTTGTATCTTTTGTATGTAAATGGAGGTGTGTGGAAGGGGTAGGGTTTGTAATATGTACAAGATCTTTGGCAGTAGTACCATTTTGACCGTATTTACTCTACCTATCCAAGATATGTTTTTCGCCATCCAGGACCAGGTTTGATTATAGATAGTTTTAAATAGCTTGGAATAGTTGATTGTGCAAATTGACTCTAAACTATTAGACATGTATATCCCTAAGTATTTAATGGATTTTAACTGTATCGCATATGAGCATTTATTTTGTATATGGTTTATGTCAGTGGGAGTTATATGTAGTGGTAGAAGTTCCGACTTGTTTGTATTTATCAAAAAATTTGACACCTCGCCGTATTCGTGTAGAGCATGTTGTACCGCGGAGAGAGACCCTAAGGGATTTGACAGAGACATCAGGACATCGTCTGCGAACATGGAAAGTTTATATTCTCGGTGATTTATAATTATGCCCTTTATGTTTTCGTTTGACCTTATTTTGCATGCTAAAACTTCTAATGATAATATAAACAAAAGTGGGGACAAAGGGCATCCCTGGCGAGTGCCATTGCGAATTTCAAATTGTTCTGAGAGTATTCCATTTATTCTAATTTGAGCTGTGGGGAATGAGTACAAGGCCATTATTTTGTGTATAAATGGGGTTGGGAAATTAAATTTAGCTAGGGTAGTTTCTAGAAAGGTCCAATCCAGCCTATCGAACGCTTTCTCAGCGTCTGTGGATAAATAAACTGAAGGTATTTTGTTTTTATTTATATATTCCAAGATATTAAGTAGTTTTACTGTATTGTCCCTTGCCTCTCTCCGCGGCACAAACCCCACCTGATCTTGTGATATCAAGGATGGAAGAAGGCTATTGAGTCTAGCAGCCAAGACCTTGGCGAGTATTTTTAAATCTATGTTTAATAAGGATATAGGTCGAAAATTCGCCGGTATATCTGATTTTTTACCTGGTTTAGGTAGGACTGTTATATACGCTTGCAACATGGAATCCGGCAAAATGCCTCCGTTATCTATCTGACTAAAGGTGTTTAATAAATGGGGGACTAAGAGATGGGAATATATTTTATAATAGGAACCAGAAAATCCATCTGGCCCAGGCGCCTTTTCTGGCTTCAATGTTCTAATGGCGACACTGATCTCTTTGGGGCTTATTGGGGCCTGTAGCATCTCACCGTCTTTGTCAGAGACTGTCGGAACCTGTATGTTATTAAGATACCTAACGCACCTATCTTTATGATCTGAAGTTGACCTGTTAGGGAACAAATTATATAATGAGTGATAATATTTTTTGAAGACTTCTGCTATCTGCTTGGAGTCTTCCACCTTCTCACCTCTAGCATTGTTGATTGAGTGTATATATGTTTTCGCTTGCTTATTTTTAAGTGTTCGTGCCAGCCGGCGACCTGGTTTACCCGCCTCACAATAAAATTTTTGTTTAAGTTTAAATGCTGTCGTTTGAGCTTTTATATGTAGGTGAGACATCATTTTAGCTCTATAGAAATGCAATTGGTGAAGTACATCTTTATTTTGTGGCTGAAGTTTGTGTAGATAATCTAGATATGTGATTTCCCTGGATATGTGTTGGTATTCCTCTCTCTGCTGTTTTATTTTATTAGCTCTAATTTTGATCAATATTCCTCTTATGTAGCTCTTGTGAGCTTCCCATACCGTTGATGGCATCATATCTTCTTGGGGGTTATTATGGAAAAAATCTCGGATCTCTGACTCTACGGTCTTGTTCACTACAGGGTCTAGTAGTAGAGACTCGTCAAGTCTCCAATTAAAGTCTCTTACAGGGGCTGAAGGCCAACTAATGGAGCACTTGACCATGGAATGGTCAGACCATGCTGTGTGTGTGATGATCGAGGAATTTGCATAAGATAATGTTAGGTGGTCTAAGAAAATATAATCAATCCTAGAATAAGATTTGTTCGGATTTGAAAAGAAAGTATAGTCTCTCCTATCCGAATTGGAGACCCTCCATGTATCATGCAACCCCAGGATTCTGGTAAGGTTCCATATAGATTTGAGTGAATTTTTGGGTACATGTATGTTTGAGTTCGAGCTGTCCAATTTAGGGTTTATAGGTACATTAAAATCTCCCAGAACTATTAGCTGGCCTTTTTGTATGTCTTGTATTTGCGGTAGCAGAGATTTAAAAAAAACTGCCTGCTTGTGATTAGGGGCGTAAATATTGACAAGCGTTACTAATTTGTTATAGAGTATTCCGCTAACAGCTAGAAATCTACCTTCAGTGTCCTTTTTCTGCTCTAACATTTTGAAGGGGATTGAATTACGAATAAGAATGCTTACCCCATTAATTTTTTTTTTGTTGTGTGCACTATGATAATGTTGTGCAAAACTATTATGTAGGTATTTGGGAATGGAATTTCTCCTAAAATGGGTCTCTTGAATACCAATGATATCCCCTCCTTTTTGTGTCAAATCTCTAAGGGCTAAAGATCTTTTGTGTGGAGTGTTAAATCCTTTCACATTTTGTGTGATAAAATTAATACAGGTGTCTGTCATATCCTTACCTTCACAATTCTCATACTATGCCTGTGGATCTCCCCACCCCACTGCTTGGTGTTACTTTCTTGCAGAACAATTCCTGGAAACACTCTAACAAAAGGAACAAAAAAAAAGGAAAAAACACTGGAAACAACATTGTTAACATAATCAACATAAAAACAACAACTTTTTTCTATAAGAATAATAGAGGGAATTGGCTAGGAAATCCCTAATGGAGATCCACCAGCCTTCTAAGTACAGATATCACTAAAACATTCTCTGTGACCTATGTTTACTTCAAATATGCCATATTTTGAACAATTAATCAAGATTCGATCTGTCCAGATAGCATTGTCTCTTTTGATTTGACTATTTAGTGTTCTTACCCATTCCTGTTACCAAGTTCTCAAAGGATACAGAGCTGGTGAGTAGATCGTTCAGCCTAACTGGGCCCTAAAGTCCAATGATGACGGTGTCTTTGATCTTTTGCTTCGAACCGTCTGCCATTCTGTGCGTTGCTGTAGTGGGGAAGTATGTGGATTCTTGTTAATCGGTGAGTCTTGCCTTTTGCTTGTATCCATGTCCATTGGTGGTGGTGGAATTTCGAGTTTCTTGCAGCAATCCTCAATCTCTGCAGGCGAGGAACAGCTTGCTCTCCTATTTTTCCATATGACTATAAGTTGGAAGGGATGGCCCCATCTATAATTTATGCTTCTTTCTTGTAGATGTTTTGTGAGCGGGGAGAGTTCCTTTCTCCTGGCTATGGTCCTGGCTGATAAATCAGCGAAGAATTGCAGGGTGACTCCATCTTTTTGTATGGGACGCTTTTCTCTTGCCGCTGTCATGAGATGTTCTTTCATCTGGTAGTTGGTGATTTTCGCTATCACGTCTCTGGGGGGTGCCATTTCAGGGGGTTTTGGTCTCAAGGCCCGATGAGCCCTGTCTATTCCTACTACATTGTTGTCCGTCGGGTCTTTAAGTTGTGAGAACAAGGATTGTAGGTACTCCTGGAGGATAGAAGCATCTACAGATTCTGGAATACCACGTATTCTGATATTTTGTCTTCTGGACCTGTTCTCTAGGTCCTCTAGTTTATCCTCCAGCTGGTGAATTGTTTGATCTTGTTGTTCCAACTGTGCATTCACTGACGATATGCAGTTATCCTGATCTAGCACCTTTTCTTCCAGTGTGTTTACCCTATTGCCAATTTCTGTGATGTCTTTCTTTAGGTCCGAAATCTCGTCCTTAATGCATTGTTTTACTTGTGTAATGAGTGATGAGAAGTCCTTTTTTGAAGGGATGGAGGATAATACTGATTGTGGAACTGATACCATGGTGTCTTCTCCATCTGAACCAGATTCTGAGGAACTAGATGAGTGTTGAGAACCTGGTGGGGTAGTGGGATTCTCTTTTGGTGGTGATATAACAGTAGTTTTGAAAAACGTGTCCATTGATGGAGTCCCTTTATTACCATTTTTACTTTGTTTACTTTTTTGCGGGTTTTTTCTAGGCGACATCTTGTTAATTATTGATACTAAGTTCCTCTGTAATAAAGGCTCTATTTGCCACGCCGTGTGGTGGTATACAATATGTTTCCCTTGTTTGGTAAAAGTCTCTGTATTAAGTTATAACAGGTCAGCCCAGGATGTCACTACCCAGATAGAGATAAGAAAAGGTTATGAAGATGCACTTTTATTGACAAGGTTACATGTATGAAGCCTCAGCGATATAACTCCTGTGATTCAGATAGCTTGGTAGGAAATCAAGTCAATTTGGATCAAAGTGGGTAAATGCCAACCCAGGTTTCCATTTTATGTATCCTTGAGACAATGCTTTGTTATTTTCAATTTAGTGAACATAAATGGGCTTCTGCCCAATCTCCATGATACTCAGCAGTTCATTACTGGCAATACTAAGCCTGAGGTGATGCCGCACAAAACTTCATTATCTAACACATTTGATCTGCATGCTTTCTTGTCACTATGCAAACAATGCTAGATACCGACCCCATTAATGTTCTTTTCTCAACTTTACGTCCTTAATTAACACTCTCCCCCTGAACCGGGTACTTTGTCTGTTTAAGCAGGGCTATTACCGCCTGTCACTGCCCCTTATATCTCTTGTTTCTTACTCAGCCATTGAAAACAGAGGCTGATTTAAAAGTGCGTGTGTAGCGCTAAGATGGCGGCTGCATTTAGGACTGAGATCTAGGGACTCTCCTATAAATATCGGAGCTTGCTTGGGAATGTGTCAGTGGCTGTCTTACCCCACAATCTCCATCCGGCTTCGAGGTCAGTGTAGATGGGTATTTTTTGCTAACTATCTGGTTGTTCACAACTTGTTATTGTGATCCGTAACTGCGATGCACATTGTGAGGCTTGCGCAGCGTGTCCCTCGATCCGCTCACAGATCAGCTGTGTAATCTTTCTCAGTCTTGTGCCCGGTTCATTAGGGATGTTATCCTATGTCCATTCATTTGGTCGGGCGTATTTTTAGGTGTACTTGTCAGGCTGGAGCACCGGAGCTCACCTAGTGTGCGGCCATTTCATTCCAGTGCCGGCTCCGCCCCCCGAGACAGCCATCATGATGGTATTTTAGTACAATATATATCTATACCTATATATATATATATGATGGTATTTTAGTACAATATATATCTATACCTATATATATATATATATATATATATGATTTTATATAGGTATAGATATATATAGGAATATCTATTTATAAATACATAAAACATATTCTGCTATGTGCAGAACATTGGAATGTGAAATATTTACAGTAAATGCACAGTTAAACACTTTATTAATTAATATTGCATACATATGATTTTACATGTTTTCATTTACTTAACTGCAAAGGGCTCCAATGCACTTCTATATATGTCTACATATGTGTACATATGTATTATTGTATTTATATGCGTATATGTGTATAAAATGTCTGTAATTACATATATACACATAAATACATATGTAAACACACACACATATATATATATATATATATATATATATATATATATATATATATATATATATATATATATATATATCAATTCTAAGAAAAAAACAGTAAACCTTAGCCAGCACTACACATGTATCAATAATATCTCAATTCGGAAGAAACTGTGAGGTTCTAAAAGCTGAACATATTCTTACAGAAGTCAGAAGGTAAAGCAACACAATTTATTACTATATAAGTGCAAAGTA
The DNA here is from genome assembly GCF_027579735.1 of Bombina bombina. Classification (NCBI taxonomy): domain Eukaryota; kingdom Metazoa; phylum Chordata; class Amphibia; order Anura; family Bombinatoridae; genus Bombina; species Bombina bombina. The sequence continues at coordinate 105,097,968 of NC_069501.1, forward strand.
TTTGTGCAACAATAGAAACAAAAAATAGATACAAATCGTCTATCCTAATATCAATGTAAGTAATTCATTCATTACCCCACAAACATACTAATAGAGCTCTTTGAAGTTAACATACAGTGCGTCCACTGTTAAAGAGAAAAAGCAATGTGGAAATCCTCAATATAAATTGGTACCATCCAGGTTTGGAAAAAATGTCCCTCTATTAGAATGCAGCCTGACTGGATATTAATTGAAAAGCAGTCCTACGTGGTGTCGAGCGTGTAAATACTGTTACTCTGTCGGGGCAGACTTTATATGTGGAATTCTTCTCACGGGTCCCCCACCACTTACTCTGTTAGTACGTAAGCTGAGCTAATGCCAGAGGGGGATATACATTGTTTGCATTACCTGATGAAGGACTGCTGAAATTCTTCACCCCCGTAATAACAGCTAACAGCTCACCACATGACCATGTAGGTTTCGGAGTGTTGTCCAGGAAATCCAGTCAAAGGTAATGTAGAGAAAAAATGTATCCAAAGCGCTGCAAGAAATTTTTTCTCTACATTACCTTTGACTGGATTTCCTGGACAACACTCCGAAACCTACATGGTCATGTGGTGAGCTGTTAGCTGTTATTACGGGGGTGAAGAATTTCAGCAGTCCTGCATCAGGTAATGCAAACAATGTATATCCCCCTCTGGCATTAGCTCAGCTTACGTACTAACAGAGTAAGTGGTGGGGGACCCGATATCAGATGCATACCTACCGCAGGTTTTACAAGCAATATAGAGTGACTTTGCTTGGAGAATCGACAAAGATTTCTACACTGGGTTATACATCGGGCTCCCTTTGGCTTCAGTTCAGCTTGCTCCAAATTAGAGTAAGTGGTGGGGGACCCGTGAGAAGAATTCCACATATAAAGTCTGCCCCGACAGAGTAACAGTATTAACACGCTCGACACCACGTAGGACTGCTTTTCAATTAATATCCAGTCAGGCTGCATTCTAATAGAGGGACATTTTTTCCAAACCTGGATGGTACCAATTTATATTGAGGATTTCCACATTGCTTTTTCTCTTTAACAGTGGACACACTGTATGTTAACTTCAAAGAGCTCTATTAGTATGTTTGTGGGGTAATGAATGAATTACTTACATTGATATTAGGATAGACGATTTGTATCTATTTTTTTGTTTCTATTGTTGCACAAATACTTTGCACTTATATAGTAATAAATTGTGTTGCTTTACCTTCTGACTACTGTAAGAATATGTTCAGCTTTTAGAACCTCACAGTTTCTTCCGAATTGAGATATTATTGATACATGTGTAGTGCTGGCTAAGGTTTACTGTTTTTTTCTTAGAATTGATATATTTATTATTAAACCCCCTTGCACCTGCAGTCTCATCTGACATTGTTAATAGGTGGGCTCCAGTTCACAATCAAATATATAACCTATACTAGCTGGTATTTATTTATATATATATATATATATATATATATATATATATATATATATATATATATATATACATCTTTCCTTTTGAGATGTATATGTATGTATCTACATTTTAAAGCCCTTTGCCTGATTTTTTTTTCTAACACCTGAGACCTCATATATTTGAGCACTTATAACTTTTGTGTGCATTTTATTTCCAATAATGTTTATTAGATGTTGTTATTATGAGTGTAACTGTACTTTGTAATGTATTTTGATGTGTTTTGTGAGACTTTTTTGTACACAGTAACCCAAAATGGAAAACATTTCAATAAAATTATAGAGATTTTGTTTTCTGCTATTTTTTTCAGATGGGCATGTTGTGAGAGCCATGGACAACATTTAAAGATTGAAAGTCACTCTTGTTTTCATTTCAACAAGTGGTAGAAGCAGTCTGTTTTCTCAGCATTACATATATGACACTGTTCCTGCACTGGTTGGTTGGAAATCACCCTGTCTCCACGTGCGCCTGTAAATAAGTCAGCTGGTAGGCTTGTAAAAATTCCCAGAACGCAATATTTAGCACCCTACAATCAGGTGCTTTATCCTTGTGAATTTCTTCTTCAAGGGACCTAAAACACAAACATTGTATTTCATACCATTTAAACAACTTTCAAATTTACATCTTTTACCACGTGTCTGCACCACTATATGGCAGTAGTTTTGCAATAATCTTATACATTAGCAAGAACACTATATGGCAGCACTATTTCCTGTCATGTTGTGATCCAGACAAGGGCACGATACCCATCTAGATACCTTTTTAAAATTGTAATATCTGTCTGAATCATGAAAGACATTTTTGTGTTTAATGTCCTTTTAATATTGAAATAATTATGGAAATAAATGATTTTGGTGCCCATCTGTTTCCTTTATTTCTTATGCAGATTTGTCATATCCATTACTACTGTCATTGAGGAGGAGCTGCCAGAAATATTGGGATTTAAGGACTTTTTTTTTTTTTTTAAAGATATTTTTTTATTGAGGTTGAAGTAAAACGATAACAAACAATGAACCAATGTCACAGGTCAGATACAAAATACAAACCATCATTAAAGCTTAGTACAGAAGGCAAAGATTATGTAATTCAAGTGCTTATGGTAGATAATGACAAGAAGGTGATGAAAATTATAAAAAGCTAACCTGTGCAAGGGTAGGAATGACCTCTTTTTTTATCCATGAACCAACCACCACCAAATATAGTAAAGTAAACTATAAAATAAATATACACATTCAGGAATCCTGGTGTTGAGGCAGATAGTATCTAGGAGAGTTGAGGATTAGGAAAGTTAGATATCTCTTGATAGAAAGAGCCTATAGGTTCAAGTATACAGCAGAGATACTTAACATTATACACAGGTAGTGGTATGGTTTAGGGGGTGGGTAGAACAGTGGGCCAGAGCCACTTTAAGTGAGTTAAAGGGGGGGAGGGGGGACGGAGCCAGCTAAGCTGTCAAATTAGTAGCAACTCTTGGGCCTCAGAGCTGCTGAGTATAGAAATTAAGGGTGTAAACATTGAGGTCCCACTGAAAATATCATGGATTAGAAGTACCCTTCAATATAGAAACAATGCTTGTCAGTTACAGATGTCTGCTAGGAGGCAATATGTATAATTTCTCAGCTAAAATATACAAGTCGTACCCTCGTGAGGCTAAGTAAACTAGCTAATATTACTAAATATTCAGGACTCCACATTACATAGCAAGCAAAACAAGCCATCAACTTTGAAATATGTATATAAGATAACTAACCAATATAACTGACATACTAATAGTACTTATGAAACTAGTAAATAGACTCACATATCGGATCCATGAATATAAGGTTGCTTAGTTACTGATTATCAATTCAAAGTACTTAGTTGCTCATGATCTCAACAACGAGGAGAAGTCTAGAAAATATATGATAGCAACCTCAGTTGAAGAGTATATAGAAATAAAGGAAGCAGGTAATTAACAGTTAATACCTGAGGGATTTATAAGAGTCCTATCTACATATCTTGGTAGTAAACGGGTGAACAAAGTGTGCAAAACAGTTTAAATAAACTAAATTATGGGCCCTCAACTTAGCTGATCCTAATGAACTACGGCTGCAAAAGCAAATCATATGGTCCCTTCCAGATAATGAAAACCCATAATAGTAAAACTATATATTCCTGAAGGGGAAACAAAGCAGTGGAGATGGGTCATAGCGAAACATTGACATCTGATATTGTTCTGTATTATCTAGAGGCGAATATAAGTTAGCATTGGGGTATATTGTACCCAGGTGTGTAAATTGAGAATACATGAGTGGGTATTTCAGGTGGTAGGTATCACTGGAGAGATAAACAGATTATTTAGTATTTAGCCCAGAACTTTTCAATGGGTTACTAGATTAAGAAAAACCAGTCAGGGCAATAACTAATGTAGATTAGCAAAGCAATCACTGCTCTTTATGCGTCTACAAAAGTATAACATAGAGTCGTGACTATGGTAATAAAACAGGGGATCCAGGGATGTTCCCTAAGGTATAGTAGGCAAGTAAAAATACTGGTTAGGGTAATAATCTACAATAGATTGAGGTACTGTTACATAGCACTAAATATATATACTGTATCAAAAATAACAGAGCTGTATCATTAAATTTAGAAGCTAACCCTAGCAGTGTAGAAGCTCCAACATATGTAAATGTCACAGGCAATGACAGTAACAACTGAATGATACCTCTCCCCACCACATACTGTACAGAGTTAAATGCTATTAATAAATGATAAAGATGAATAACCCTAGACTAACAGAGTAGACATCTAACTCACAGTGGATAAAAGCATTGAAATAAAAAGAGCCATAACAGGAGTTATCTCAAATTCATCATGTAACTGATAAGCGGTAGTTCCCCAGCTTTCATAAAGTGTGTGAGTGAGTTAACTGGTAGATAGGTGGGAATAATCAGAGTCCTGCACATAAATCAAATGCTTCCAAGTTACCATAAAAACTGTGTAGTATTTTACCCCAAAGCAAAGTGTCTATCCTGAAAGCAAAAGGCTTCCAGAGGGAAATGCATGGGAGTGTATATGTCTGTTGTGGATCAGAGTGTGGAAGGGAATATGCTTTAATAAAATAAAGGGGATTACAATGAGATGTGCTATGTGGGGTTACGAGTAACCCTATGAAATGCTATGGGTAAGAAATGTTATGAGTGGAAAACTAGGCATATTAAAAGAACCAGCAAAAGAAAAGATTCAACAAGAGCTACACTAAATATACATAAAACACGTTCCGCAAAACCTTACATTCACTGTGTATAGTGGCAAATTGTATATGAGAGCCTGAGACATAACATGTCATGTGGAACAATATAAGGCAAAGTCAGCACGCATTTATAAAAGACCATTCTAAATGTTATCTGAGTCCGGGATCTCACAGTAGCTTCTGCTTCTTACTCTAAATAATTGAGCAGCATTTTTATAGCATATGAAGTGTTTTATTTTTCTTTTCTTTTCCCATGTTCATTAATAGTATGTCGCCTCTCAACCAGGTTGCTCCCTATATAAACACCGCTAACACTGAATCTGTAGAGGGTGTTAAATATTTCTGTAATATCCAACCCACTCCCTTCACTGGTATAGCAAAAGGTGCAGTCACAAGAAGGTTTAGGGCTTGCAGGTTCAGAAATGGCGATACCCCAGAGAGAAGGGTAAAGGTATTGTGGGACGTTCCTACGACATAGAGCTCAGATAGGCATCCAGAGGGTACAGCTGAAAAGGAGCCTAATTTTGGACCGGATGGTTTAGATTTCAGCTGCGCATCCTCTAGATTTACCCCACTCCAGCTCTTATAGAACGGGTTAAGGGAAGGTCCAAAACAGGCTGTAGCTTGAAACTGCGTGGTATGTAAGTGACAGTTGGAGGTTTGGCAATCAGTTGGGCAGCGCGATGCTGTGCAAGGCCTGTGTGAATGTTAGATGGCTGTAGGGTGTCACTGTGCTCATATGTACCTGATCGAACCATTCTCACTGGTAAGGGGTTCCCTTCCTCTATCTTGCGTACCGTCACCACAGCCCGGAGCTCACCACCTCTCCAGTGTGGCGGTTGTGATTTATATGGTGAGGGAACTCGCTCTGTCTCCTCTGTAGCCGATGTTTTCTGTGGCACTAGAGGGAGTGTGTCTTCTTTGATGCGATATTGCTTCGGCTCCATTGCGGCTCTCTGAAGGCCAGGTTCCTCAGTTGCGTGAGTCAGTGGCGGAATAAGGGCAAAAAGTAGTAATTGTATATCTTCTTGCATACTCCGGTAATGCCTTTCCAGTAGTTGCTGGGTGCGTTGTTCCCACACCTCCAGACACTCCATGTCAGCAAAGCTTTTGGGTTGTAAACGCTACAATGTTACAGTCTGAAAAAAAAAGGAGAATTTTCTGGTTTCTTTGTGTTTAGGACCATTGAGACTTGTTCTCCATTACATCCCAGAACATTTTTGAGCTCTTGTAATATAAATTAATCTATAGAATTATAGTTGAGAGCTCAGAGCTGTAGAAAGTGCGTCCTGCTGCCTCAGTAGTTGGCTCCGCCCCCGGGATTTAAGGACTTTTAATAAATTATGACAGTGACTAGCCTTGCCAGCTGCAGACTCAAGCTCACATAGGCTCCTCTAGAAGAGGAAGTGGTGGATGGAATTTTTGCTAATGAAAACAATCACAGCAAACAAGATGCTAATTTGTTTTAAAAGTGTTTAGAATTGGCAGCTATGTTATTCAATATGGAGACAACAGAAAGAAAGATACAGAAAGATACAGAAAGTGAGTCAGTCAGGATTACACAAACACTGGTAAGCTCCAATCACTGTTTGCATCTTCATCTGGAGCAGAATGAGGGAGTCCCAGGAACTTAAATTTGACTCTATGTTTAACCATTTTGAAAGAATTAAATACATATTACAAGGAAATATGTTCTAACAAAATAATGAATAACAATATCTAGAAGTTTCCAAAGCTTTAGGATGTTCATTTTGCGCTCATCAAACTAGAGCAGTGAATAATTTGTGCATAATTGTGGTATGACCTAACATTTTCAACAGCTTTAATGTATTAAAATGTTGACATTTATGACTGGTTTAACAAAATGTTATTCAAAAGGTATGGAGGTTTCTACAGCACTTTGTAAAGTTCAAATCAAACTTTTATTACACTTAAACTAAAATTATTTGTCAGATATAAAGGCACAGCAAAAACTAATAACTGGAAAACACCTCCCAAGGGGCTAGATTACAAGTAGTACATTAACTGTTGCACGCGAGTGAAAAGGGCTTCCTAGTTGGAAGTAGAGTGCGTATTACATGTTGAAAGTAAATGTATTCACTCGAGCACAACTGAATTTGAAGCGCGTTGGGTAACGCAACTGCAGAGCTACGGTTAACTGTTACGCTTGACTAAAAAGTTGCACATCAAAAATACATTTAAAAGTGCAGTTACTCTCATAATAACACTAAGAAAAATGATTTAAAAATATTGCCATAAAAAGTTATAAGGGCTTAAAGATATAAGGTTTCAGGTACTAGAAAAAAAAAAATAATGCTGCATAGGGTTTTAACATATAGATAGAATTATGTATTTACAAACATATATACAAATAGAAACACAAAAATACATATATATACATATATTATAGACATATATCTATAAGTGCATTGGAGCTCTTTTCAGTCAAATACTTGAAAATATGTCAAATCATATTTATGCAGTATTCATACTTAATTAAGGTTTTATATATGAATTTAAAGTGATGGTAAATCCGAGAATTTAAAAAAACGCTAGGATTTACCATCACTAAAAAAACCTGTAGTTTCAGTTATCATTTAGTAAAGAAAGGGTGCTAAACTCACCCTCTCTGTGCTGCGGCAGCTCGCTAAACTCAGCGCCACCGGCTGCCCACGACACATCATTTTTTACCAATGAGGGGAGGTTTCCACCTGTAAACCAATAGCCATGCTAGCATACAGAACACTGTCAGATGACACGCACGGCTTTTGGTTTAGAGGTGGAAAGTCACCTTATTGAAGAAGAGCACTGTGCCGTGGGTCTGCTGGAGGCATTGAGTTTAGCGAGATGCCGCAGCACAGATAGGGTGAGTTTAGCATCCTTTTTTTACTAAATGATAATTGAAACTACAGTTTATTTTTAGTGATGGTAAATCCCAAAATTTGTAGAATCACTTTGTTGTAAAGATTTCACATTCCAATGTCCTTCACATAGGGGAATATGATGAATGTCTTTCTAAATAGATATTCCTATATATTTCTGTATATACTGTATCTATACCTATGTATAAATAATAATAATAATAATAATAATAAAAAAAAATATATATATATATACTGTATATATATATATATATATATATATATAAATATATAGGGGCAGATTTATTAAGGGCCGTGGCTCCTTAACTCGTACGCCTCCTCTGAGGCTGCGGACATCAATTTGCCCAATCTCATATGATCGGGTTGATTGACCCCCCTGCTAGCGGCTGATTGTCCGTGAATCTGCAGAGGGTGACATTACTCAAGTAGTTCACTAGAACTACTTGTGCAATGTTACGTGCCGACAGCGCATGCTTTCGGCATTCAACAATGTTGGGCAGACATGATCCACTACAGCGGATCATGTCCGTCCGACTGTTAATAAATCGGCCCCATAGTCCTCAAAGCTAAAAGGCACTTACCAGGTCTTGAAATGCGTATTTTTTTATTGTATGTGATGATTCGGGGTTACCCCCATCCTTAAATAAACATAAATTACAAAGTGTACTCACCAACATTTAAAGAATCTGTCCTCTCCCCCTGTGGCGCCACCAGCGGCATTCCGGAAGTTGCCACACTGGTTTAGCATTTAACCTGGTGTCTTTACTATAGCATTGTCTAGGCTCTGTTTTGATTAATTGATCACAAAGTGATCTCACTCTTCGATAACCCACTCTTGAAGGTAGTGTGTTCCTTAGTGGCAGTTCTTTATCTGTCTCTAGCAAAGGCCAGTATCTATATAGACTGTTTATTATTTCCTTTTGCCTGGAGAGAAAGTGGTTGTAAAGGTCATTCTACTTTGTTCAATAAGGAACACACTACCTCCAAGAGTGGGTTATCGGAGAGCGAGATCACTTTGTGATCAATTAATCAAAACAGACCCTAGACAATGCTATAGTAAGGACACCTGGTTACATGCTAAACCAGGGTGCTATCGGTACATGGGTTGCACAACATTTGGAGACTTAACTACAGGGAATACGTTTAGATATCCCTCTACTAACAAAATATATAGGGATAGATATACAGTATATTGTACCTAAAAACCATCAGATATATAGAAATATGCATCAGATATATAGAAATAAACATTTTCTTCTATGTGAAGAACATTGGAATGTGAAATACTAATATTTCATGTCGAAATAATCAAAACAGGTGATACTTTGAAAGGGTATACACTAACAGTACATAAAAATACAATAAAACAACAGTGTATCCAAGTATATGTGAAAAGCCCAATGAATATAAAAAAAGGTAAGTCAGAGTCCCATATATATACCGTTGCTATGTGCAGCCAAAAGGCTCTAAGCATACATAACGGATGCCCCTAAGTTGCGACTTAAGATACAAATGTATGTATTGTCCAATAATTGTCCAAAATCCGACGTACGTTTTGCTGGCGCATTTGGGCACTTATTGGACAATATATACATTTGTATCTTAAGTCGGAACTTAGGGGCATCCGTTATGTATGCTTAGAGCCTTTTGGCTGCACATAGCAACGGTATATATATGGGACTCTGACTTACCTTTTTTTATATTCATTGGGCTTTTCACATACACATACATTACGTATGCTTAGAGCCATTTCGCCGCACATAGGAACGGTTATTGTGTGCCCAGTTCTTAGACCAATACTGTTTATCTTCTATGTCCATTGTTTTTAATAAAGTGTTTTCCTTTACCTTGGAATCATCGGAGCATTATTGCAAGCTACCATTAAGAGCCATGGGGCTTTATACCAGCATGCTTTCCCTCTAAGTGCTTAGATCTTTTTAAAGTATGAGTACAACTCCCTTTAATATACTGGGCATTGGTCCATATGGTCTACACTATTGTTTTCCCTTTCTCTTTCATATGATCATCTGTGATACACTATAATCAAGTATATATGGGACTCTGACTTACTTTTTTTCCATTCATTGGACTTTTTGCATATCCTGGGATACACTGTTGTTTTATTTTAATATTTCATGTTGGGTTAGTGAACTTGAGACAATGCGATCGGGTTTGTGCAACTTGTTGGGTGTTAGTTTTTTCCCCCCACTTTTCGCGCTCCAATGAAGTCTGTTAGGGAATACGTTAACGTGGTCGGGATATTCCAAATTAAGCTTTTTGCATGTGTTGGGTTAGCGGGCAAGTGGAAACTTTTTACTTTCAACTTGTAATACGCGTTCTACCCGAAGCACGGAAAAAGATGACGTCTAGCAGAGTTAATGCAGGAGTGCAAACTACCGCTCCACTTGTAATCTAGCGCAAAATGGGCAGGTCCTATACATTTTTGAAAAGAATACAAATGTCTTAAACATGTAACCAATAAATTCCCATTAGATTTATGGATGACAAAAAAATGTTTCAAGCATGATAGATGATTTTATACAATTTATTGCAAAACAAACAGCTAAAAATTAGTGATAAAAAAGTGAAGGCGCCTAATGATAACTGTGTAAATATAAAAACGCTGTCTCATTAATACAGCTGCATATAGTGTTGACCCCAATATGTAATAGTATATTGGACTAATCTCCTAAACAGAGTTAACAAATATATTAATCAAACATGTGCTTCGAATCAGGCAAATATCAAATGTGCAATACTATAAACATATAACCATATAAAACATGTTGCAATAAATCAATAAATATACATGTGAAGCACAATGGGTTGTCTGTGCTAACCCAATGAATATTTTCCAAAATGAACAGTTCAAATCATATCAAACCCAAGCTTTCTCCGGGGTTAAATCGCCAAAAAAGAATGTCCCTTTAATTCAGGTGGTATATGGCAGCGAGCTCCTTCCACAGCTAATCGGCAACCAGCAAACAATCTGTAGAGAATATAGTGAAACAAAAGGAGGCGCCACAATGGTGTGAGTACGTCAGGTACCAATGCTCATGCACACATCAATATGTCACTTACTAGATGTCAGGCACTTGAGAAGTGCCACAAAGGCAGACTGGACTATTAAAAGCTGCCCAGCGAGCTCTCCTCACGAATAGTGATCCAACACATTCAGAGTGTAACAGGAACCAGACGGAGTCAGTTGCTTCCAAGATAAAGTGCTTTCAAACTCTCTCGCAACATTCAATTAGAATAGATAGTTAAAAAATAGTATTGTGATGCCGCAGGGTAAAAACAAATGTGCAGTTTATTTAAAACCCTATACACTACGCGTTTCCCGGTATTAACAACCGTTTCATCAGGTGTATACTTCTCAAACGACATCACAACTTATAAAACAAAACTCAGCGTCTACAGCTGATCAATGCGCCTGTGTGCTAGAAAAATGGGCCAATAATAACCTCAGTCTGAGCCGGCAAACAACTGATAGGTTAATTTTACAACTCCGTGATAAGAACAATATACCTCAAAACACTTGTGGTGTCCCAACCCACAATCGGCAACGATATAATTGATATATATAAATATAAAATAATTGCATGTTCTCGGTTGATAGCAAAAACTATTACTACAAAAATCCTTATAAAAGAGACATAATAAAACAGAGCATGCAAAAAAATATAAAAATCTCTCAAGTCACATAATCTAACAAATATTTGTCGTTAGACACATATGAAGCAACAGAGTACAATAGAAAGATCGTATATCAGGTACACTCTATATTCGGTGCAATATATATCGGTACACTTCAAGGGTCCTAACCCACATTCACAAGTGTACCAAAACAAAGGTAGCATATAAAATAACAGGAGTGGCAAATACACAAATAACATGGAAAGTATAGTACAGGTATCAAATGGCGGAACCACATAATAAAGGAGTATAGCCAAAAAAATGTGAAATAGTATCCCCTATCTGGGGTTAAGATATATAATGGGCTTAGACCAAAGGGGTCTAGATACCGTATATCAATGTGAAAAATATCATAGTCGAATGCCCATTTTAAATTATAATATATAGTCCCCAAAAAAACAAATTAAATGGAGCCGGCTCAGAGAAACACTATTGACACATATTCCTGTACATTTGTCAAGTGCATACATATATATCTATTTCACACAGGTAAACTAAGTATTGTTAAATATACAACTGGCCAAAAATGCCCACATATGTTATTACAGTAACAAAATAGCTTAATTGAAAACAGCCATGTCTATATTTTCATTAAGACCATGGGGTTTGAGTGTTTTTAATTTCCATATCCAAAAAGTCTCCCTTTGTCGTAAATATATGAACCTATTCCTGCCCCATTTGGGTGGTATATATTCTATTGGAAAGATACTGAATGTATCAGTTTCTCCTGCATGATATTTGTTATAGTGACGCGGGACACTATGATTAACAGGTACATTTCTAACATTTTTCACATTTCTCAAGTGTTCCCCCCATCTTTTCTTTATGGGTCTAGACGTTCTCCCTATATACTGAACCCCACATTTGCACTGTAACAAATAGACAACAAATGCTGAATCGCAAGTAAAACAAGATGTAGTATTGCATTTCTTCTTGGTGGAATAGGAGATAAATTCGGTTTTATTTCCAACAGTATAACTGCATAAACCACAGTTTGCTCTCCTACATTTGAAAAAAAACATTTTTACTCTTAAGAAAAGTATTCTTATTCTGCCCATTGGCAGTATTGTTGGTGGGTTTTCTCATTAGAATTTTACTAGGTGCTAATTTGTTTTTTAGAGTTTTTGTTCTCCTGAAAGTACAAGTGGGAGTGTCATCTATACATGCAAACAGGTGTATAATATGTATTAATACTTTCCCCTTCTGGTGAACCGCAGCCGTCCCACAGTCTCTCCCAAGGTCTGTGTGAATATATCAGGTGTGCTAGCTGGAGGCGCTGGTTCAGCTTGTATCAGTCGTTGGTATCTTCCTTTCCTTTCCTTCCTCGGTTGTATAACTCTAGGTGCAAAATAGTGGTGCTGAAATATCAGACAATACACCATACAAAGGTGAATATCTACTCACAGTGTATATTGCAGGTTACCGGCTCCTTCCCAATATGAAAAGACAATATCACAGATTCAGTAAAAAAGTTTGTCTTTATTTGGCTCAACGCAAAAGTGTTTCAACGATCCCAGCCGTCTTTCTCAAGAGCAATAAAAGTGCTTTACAAACCAAAGCATACCTTTCCGCTGCACAGGCGGCCTTTAAATACATGTCAGTTACGCTACCTGCTTCCCCATTGGAGGAGAGCAGGTTTACACCCGATTCTAAATTTCAATTGTAAATTTAAAATAAACATCTAAAAAACATAAAAAACAATATTAATTATATTAGAAACTATAAGTTTGTTTTAAAATATAAAATTTCTGTAGATACCATCATTTTTGCCGGTTTTGTAGTTCCCTTTCAGGTAGTTTTCTGTTTCAAGTTCTCTTTCAGGTCCGGTATGTCAGTGGAGATCACATGTTATAGGTTGTCCAATGAAATTCAGTTTCTGGTATAGTGATGTTTTGTAGTTCCCTTTCAGGTAGTTCTCTATTTTAGGTTCCCATTCAGGTCTGATATGTCAGTGGGTATCACATGTTATCGAATGTCCAATGAAAAACAGTTTCTGATTTTCTCAAAATAAAAAGACATAAGTGTTATTCACAGATACAAAGTTTCTTATATGAATTCTGCTTATCCAAATATTTAGAGGAGGTATAATTAATTGCCACTTAGAAGTTTGTTATAAGTTGGAATAGATACTTTTCATAATTAAACATTCATATTATAAATAGACTTCTATACTTATTGAATATTAAATATTGACTCAGCGACTTGTGTGTTGCATATAATTTCTTGAAATTAAGTGTGAGAATTATATTCTTTTGTACAATATGTGTATATATAAACATTAAGTGTGATGATATAACATGAACTGTCTGTATAAATACATGTTTATTTTACCCCCCTTTCATGTACTAATGTTTTTCAGTATTCGCTTTACACAAATTTTACTGGTTTATTCGGGCCCCAATTTTTCTTAGGAACACATTATAGATTATCATCTATTTTGCCCCCCTTTCATATGTTTTTTTTGTGTGTGTCCTTATACTCACCTCAACAAGAACAAAAAATGTTACTGATTTATTTAGGCCCCATATTTTCACCTTTTGAATTTATCATTTATTTTGCCCCCCCTTTCATATGTTAAGAGTTTTTTTTAGACAAAGGCAGCAATTTTTGTGTCCTTATTTAGACCCCATTGGGCATATGTTCTAAGTGTATGTATCCATTTTAATTCTCTTTGGTCCAGTTGTTTTGCCAGATTACCACCCCTCCAATGAAGTTCAACCTTCTCAATTCCTATCCATAGAAATGATTCTTTTGTGAAATGCTCACAATTGTTGCAGTGTAGCGGCACTCCATGGTCATCATGATTCTTTTCTATTTTATTTTGATGTTCCATGATTCTTGTTTTTAAAAATCTGGACGTTTGTCCTAAATACTGGATTTTGCAGCCACATTGCAACAAATATATCACATTTTTACTTTTGCAAGTAATGAATTCTTTTATTTCAAATTTTGTTCCCGTAACTGTGGAGTCAAATGTTTTGTGTGTTCTTCTGGTGTAGTTACAACCTTTGCATTTGCCGCAAGTGAAGAAGCCTGTCATGTTACTTATTTGTAAAGGTTTTTTGGGGGCTATGCCTTTTATGAGTGAGGGAGCTAATTTTTGTTTCAAATGTTGTCCTTTTCTAAAGATAACTGTGGGCTTAGCTGGAATTATAGGTCCTAGATATTCATCCTCCTTTATAATGTGCCAGTGCTTTTGTATAATTTTTTTTGATTGTATGATGTTCTACATTAAATGTGGTCACGAATTTAGGGAAATTATTATTAAATGAGGTCTCATTTTTGTGTTTGTTTTCTAACAGGGTTGATCTTATTTTATTTCCAACTTCTTTTCTTTCTTTTTCTAAAGCTCTATGGTCATATCCCTTTTGTATGAATCTTTCTTTGAGTATTCTTGATTGTTGTTCGTAATCATCTATATTGCTGCAGTTCCTGCGTATTCGTAGGAATTGGCTTTTTGGTACTGACTTTAGCCAGTTGGGATGGTGGCAGCTATCATGTCTAATGTAGGTGTTAGTGTCACACTTCTTAAAGTATGTTTTGCTGTGGATTTTTTCATCTATAGTGTAAAGAGTTAAATCTAAAAAATGTATTTCTTTTTTGTCATATTCTACTGATAACAATAAATAACAATAACAATAATCAGCAAGTCACATTATCAGTAGAATATGACAAAAAAGAAATACAATAAATTTAGAATCGGGTGTAAACCTGCTCTCCTCCAATGGGGAAGCAGGTAGCGTAACTGACATGTATTTAAAGGCCGCCTGTGCAGCGGAAAGGTATGCTTTGGTTTGTAAAGCACTTTTTATTGCTCTTGAGAAAGACGGCTGGGACCGTTGAAACGCTTTTGCGTTGAGCCAAATAAAGACAAACTTTTTTACTGAATCTGTGATATTGTCTTTTCATATTGGGAAGGAGCCGGTAACCTGCAATATACACTGTGAGTAGATATTCACCTTTGTATGGTGTATTGTCTGATATTTCAGCACCACTATTTTGCACCTAGAGTTATACAACCGAGGAAGGAAAGGAAAGGAAGATACCAACGACTGATACAAGCTGAACCAGCGCCTCCAGCTAGCACACCTGGGAGTGTCATCTAGTAGTTCCTTTAATATTGGGTCTTTTTTCAAAATATACCAATATTTATGTAAAATGTTTTTGATTAAATAATGATTATTATTGTATCTGGTGATAAAACGAAAGTTACTATTTTTCCTTGATTTATCTAGTATTTTCTCTTTCCGCAAGGATTCAGTTGAATAAAAAACTCCATTATCTCCTTGTTTCTAGCCCTTTGATAACTATTATCTACTAGTTTGGATGGGTAATTTCTTTCCAAAAATCTTTCTTTCAGAATTTTTAATTGTTCATCAAAAACTAAAATATCTGTACAATTTCTGCGTATTCTGCAGAACTGGTTATAGGGAATATTTTCTTGCCACGGTTTATAGTGGTTACTTTTATAGTTTAAATAGCTGTTAGTATCTACAGTTTTGAAGAAAGTTTTAGTTAGAATAGACCCCCCATGATCCCAATATAATATGAGATCTAAAAATTCAATCTGTTCTTTTGAAATATTGGATGTAAAAGTCAGACCCAAATTATTTTTATTTAAAGACTCAACAAATTCTACAGCAGCAAGTTCTGTTCCACTCCAAATGAAAAGCAGATCGTCAATGAAACGGCCATAGTAGACCAGGTTCACCCTAGCTGGGGAGTTGCATATAAATCTTTCTTCAAAGATCCCCATAAAAAGATTGGCAAAGCTAGGAGCGAACCTGGTCCCCATGGCCGTTCCCTTGGTCTGCAAAAAAAACTGCTCTTGAAACACAAAATAATTGTGCTTCAACACAAATGAAATAGCATCCAATAAAAAAGTTATCTGTTGTTCCGGAAGGTAAATATCTCTAATCAGAAATTCCTCAACTGCTTGTACACCCAGGTCATGTGCTATGTTCGAATAAAGATCCCATGTCAACCATACTAGATTCTTTGTATCCAGATTATTCAATTTAGATAATTTATTTATGAGATCTGGGGTATCTTTTATGTATGATGGTAAACATTTTACTTCTTTTTTTAGAAATAAATCTATATACTCAGATAGATTGCATGTGAGGTTGCCTATCCCCGAAATAATCGTACGGCCCGGGGGATTAATTTTACATTTGTGGATCTTAGGGAGGTGGTAGTAGTATGCAAGCCTGGGGGTACTGGGGCAAAGATATTCTTTTTCTTTTTTAGTTAGGATCCCTTTATAGTATCCATCATCAATTAATTTCACAAGACTAGTGAGATAGTCTTTTGTAGGATTATAAGAAAGTCGTTTATAATATTGGGTGTCAAGTAAAATACGATTAGCCTCCTTTAAGTAGTCACCCCAGTCTTGCAAAACCACCCCACCTCCCTTATCGGCCTGTCTAATTACCAAAGAATTATTCCTTGCTAGATTTTATAAAGCTCTTATTTCAAAGATATTAAGATTAGAGGACTTATTTTTACTGCTCATAGATCCAAAATCTTCAAGAACTAAATCTTGGAAGAGTTGGATATATTGGCTAGTAATGGGAGAATTGAAATTGGATTTTAACATTAAATTAGAGTGCACAAAGTCAACAAACAATGTATCACAAAGTTCCTCAGGTTCATAATAAATTATATCAGTAACCGGTCTCTCATCCATAATGTCAGTTACTATAGATATTTGTTTATCTTGTTTCAGTTTTTTATCACAGAAATACCTTTGTAGCGATAGCTTTCTGATAAACTTATTTAAATCTACAAACAACTCAAAAATATTATGCTCATTGGAAGGACAAAAAGATTACCCTCTGTTTAGCACACAGATCTCTTCATTAGTTAATGTATGGCTAGAGAGGTTAAAAATACCTTCTTTCATTCTTTTAAGTTTCTTCTTTTTGGTAGATTTTGCTCTCGCTCTGCTGCCACGTTGGCGTAAGATCTTTTTTTTGGAGGGGTATAATACTCCTCTTTTGCATAATTTGTTTCCATCTGTTTTAGTCTGATAGGTATTTGTTTCTGTTGATTTTTGTACTGAACTTGTTTCTTGTTCAATTGAAAAACCTGGGGTTTCTCCTCCCTATAATTTTCCCTAAAACTTTCCCTATATTCAGGCCTAGTATGGAAAACAGCTCCATCAGATCTATTGGAATTATAACTCTGATTATTGTAATACCTAAATTGTTCCCTTTCATACCAATAATTTTCATCATTGTTAAAATTGGCAGAATAAGATCTCTCTCTAAAATGTCTCTGGGGATAAGAATGATTTATCTGCCTCCATGTATAATTCTGTTTTTTTATACATATTATATCCCTTATTTGAGTTATTATTCTTACTTATTTTTTTGGAGGGAATACTTTCTTCATCCCTACGAGATACATTATTCTTTTTGTCCTTTGGTTTTTTATATTCAACTTTTACCCATCTATCATTTGTAACATTATTCATGATATTAGGAGTTTCAATTGGTTCAGAACCCTCTCCCAGATTAACCTCAGAACTATTTTTATTATTGGTATATATACATCCTTCTAAATAGTCCTTTTCATCTCTGGCTAGCTTTTTTGCTTTGATTGTAATCAACTTTCTTTGATAATTATCTGTTTTTTCTAAAATCTCTTTATTTTTGTTCTCATAGTCAGAATGTTGTTCATATATAGTAAGCGCTGTTTGAAGCTCTTCTATTAGTGTTTCAGTATTTCTCAACAACATGAGAAATGAGACAGCGTTTTTATATTTACACAGTTATCATTAGGCGCCTTCACTTTTTTATCACTAATTTGTTCAGTATCACTAGGCACTGGTGAAGAGCGACTTTTTGGAGACTTAGTAACTAATATATCTCCTTTTTCACTGTATACATTATATATTATATTTTATTTTATAGCACTGTAGCAGTATATCCTTCAAGATGCAAAGCAAGGAGCTACGTAATCAGAGTCGTTTGACTTTGAGTAGCTGTGAAAACCTTATGGAAATTTCTGCACCAATTGATAGGGCTAATTTGTCCATGACTCAGCTGTTTAGTAAACTTGAGGATGCACTTAAACAAGAGCACAGACGCTGGTGGGATATCGATACTTTGAAAAAATATAAATTAAAGGGACATATTCCGAGGGGTTTACTAATGATGTGGAGCTAACAGCAAAATGGCAGAATTTATTATCTGAGTGCTTCTTTAAATTGATTGATTTACTTATTGAACATAGAGAGATGTTGTTGAGAAATACTGAAACACTAATAGAAGAGCTTCAAACAGCGCTTACTAAATATGAACAACATTCTGACTATGAGAACAAAAATAAAGAGATTTTAGAAAAAACAGATAATTATCAAAGAAAGTTGATTAAAATCAAAGCAAAAAAGCTAGCCAGAGATGAAAAGGACTATTTAGAAGGATGTATATATACCAATAATAAAAATAGTTCTGAGGTTAATCTGGGAGAGGGTTCTGAACCAATTGAAACTCCTAATATCATGAATAATGTTACAAATGATAGATGGGTAAAAGTTGAATATAAAAAACCAAAGGACAAAAAGAATAATGTATCTCGTAGGGATGAAGAAAGTATTCCCTCCAAAAAAATAAGTAAGAATAATAACTCAAATAAAGGATATAATATGTATAAAAAACAGAATTATACATGGAGGCAGATAAATCATTCTTATCCCCAGAGACATTTTAGAGAGAGATCTTATTCTGCCAATTTTAACAATGATGAAAATGATTGGTATGAAAGGGAACAATTTAGGTATTACAATAATCAGAGTTATAATTCCAATAGATCTGATGGAGCTGTTTTCCATACTAGGCCTGAATATAGGGAAAGTTTTAGGGAAAATTATAGGGAGGAGAAACCCCAGGTTTTTCAATTGAACAAGAAACAAAAATCAACAGTACAAAAATCAACAGAAACAAATACCAATCAGACTAAAACAGATGGAAACAAATTATGCAAAAGAGGAGTATTATACCCCTCCAAAAAAAAGATCTTACGCCAACGTGGCAGCAGAGGGAGAGCAAAATCTACCAAAAAGAAGAAACTTAAAAGAATGAAAGAAGGTATTTTTAACCTCTCTAGCCATACATTAACTAATGAAGAGATCTGTGTGCTAAACAGAGGGTTATCTTTTTGTCCTTCCAATGAGCATAATATTTTTGAGTTGTTTGTAGATTTAAACAAGTTTATCAGAAAGCTATCACTACAAAGGTATTTCTGTGATAAAAAACTGAAACAAGATAAACAAATATCTATAGTAACTGACATTATGGATGAGAGACCGGTTACTGATATAATTTATTATGAACCTGAGGAACTTTGTGATACATTGTTTGATGACTTTGTGTACTCTAATTTAATGTTAAAATCCAATTTCAATCCTCCCATTATTAGCCAATATATCCAACTCTTCCAAGATTTAGTTCTTGAAGATTTTGGATCTATGAGCAGTAAAAATAAGTCCTCTAATCTTAATATCTTTGAAATAAGAGCTTTATCAAATCTAGCAAGGAATAATTCTTTGGTAATTAGACAGGCCGATAAGGGAGGTGGGGTGGTTTTGCAAGACTGGGGTGACTACTTAAAGGAGGCTAATCGTATTTTACTTGACACCCAATATTATAAGCAACTTTCTTATAATCCTACAAAAGACTATCTCACTAGTCTTGTGAAATTAATTGATGATGGATACTATAAAGGGATCCTAACTAAAAAAGAAAAAGAATATCTTTGCCCCAGTACCCCCAGGCTTGCATACTACTACCACCTCCCTAAGATCCACAAATGTAAAATTAATCCCCCGGGCCGTCCAATTATTTTGGGGATCGGCAACCTCACATGCAATCTATCTGAGTATATAGATTTATTTCTAAAAAAAGAAGTAACATGTTTACCATCATACATAAAAGATACCCCAGATCTTATAAATAAATTATCTAAATTGAATAATCTGGATACAAAGAATCTAGTATGGTTGACATGGGATGTATCAGCTCTTTATTCGAACATAGCACATGACCTGGGTGTACAAGCAGTTGAGGAATTTCTGATTAGAGATAGTTACCTTCCGGAACAACAGATAACTTTTTTATTGGATGCTATTTCATTTGTGTTGAAGCACAATTATTTTGTGTTTCAAGAGCAGTTTTTTTTGCAGACCAAGGGAACGGCCATGGGGACCAGGTTCGCTCCTAGCTTTGCCAATCTTTTTATGGGGATCTTTGAAGAAAGATTTATATACAACTCCCCAGCTAGGGCGAACCTGGTCTACTATGGCCGTTTCATTGACGATCTGCTTTTCATTTGGAGTGGAACAGAACTTGCTGCTGTAGAATTTGTTGAGTCTTTAAATAAAAATAATTTGGGTCTGACTTTTACATCCAATATTTCAAAAGAACAGATTGAATTTTTAGATCTCATATTGTATTGGGATCATAGGGGGTCTATTCTAACTAAAACTTTCTTCAAAACTGTAGATACTAACAGCTATTTAAACTATAAAAGTAACCACTATAAACCGTGGCAAGAAAATATTCCCTATAACCAGTTCTGCAGAATACGCAGAAATTGTACAGATATTTTAGTTTTTGATGAACAATCAAAAATTCTGAAAGAAAGATTTTTGGAAAGAAATTACCCATCCAAACTAGTAGATAATAGTTATCAAAGGACTAGAAACAAGGAGAGAATGGAGTTTTTTAATTCAACTGAATCCTTGCGGAAAGATAAAATACTAGATAAATCAAGGAAAAATAGTAACTTTCATTTTATCACCAGATACAATAATAATCATTATTTAATCAAAAACATTTTACATAAATATTGGTAGATTTTGAAAAAAGACCCAATATTAAAGGAACTACTAGATGACACTCCCACTTGTACTTTCAGCAGAGCACAAACTCTAAAAAACAAATTAGCACCTAGTAAAATTCTAATGAGAAAACCCACCAACAATACTGCCAATGGGCAGAATAAGAATACTTTTCTTAAGAGTACAAATAGTTTTTTCAAATCTAGGAGAGCAAACTGTGGTTTATGCAGTTATACTGTTGGAAATAAAACCGAATTTATCTCCTATTCCACCAAGGAGAAATTCAATACTACATCTTGTTTTACTTGCGATTCAGCATTTGTTGTCTATTTGTTACAGTGCAAATGTGGGGTTCAATATATAGGGAGAACGTCTAGACCCATAAAGAAAAGATGGGGGGAACACTTGAGAAATGTGAAAAATGTTAGAAATGTACCTGTTAATCATAGTGTCCCGCGTCACTATAACAAATATCATGCAGGAAAAACTGATACATTCAGTATCTTTCCAATAGAATATATACCACCCAAATGGGGCAGGAATAGGTTCATATATTTACGACAAAGGGAGACATTTTGGATATGGAAATTAAAAACACTCAAACCCCATGGTCTTAATGAAAATATAGACATGGCTGCTTTCAATTAAGCTATTTTGTTACTGTAATAACATATGTAGGCATTTTTGGCCAGTTGTATATGTAACAATACTTAGTTTTCCAACCAAATGAAAAGAATTAAGCAGCAACGATGATGGTAAAATTAAAACTAAGCATTTAATGATGCAAAAGAGTAAAAACAGTCCATGGAGGGACAGAGGTACAGCAAGGAAATACAGTATACGCGTTTCGGCTGTCGCCGTAATCACTACTTAGTTTACCTGTGTGAAATAGATATATATGTATGCACTTGACAAATGTACAGGAATATGTGTCAATAGTGTTTCTCTGAGCCGGCTCCATTTAATTTGTTTTTTTTGGGACTATATATTATAATTTAAAATGGGCATTCGACTATGATATTTTTCTCATTGATATACGGTATCTAGACCCCTTTGGTCTAAGCCCATTATATATCTTTTTTTTTTTAAATATCTTTATTTTTGTGTGCAACTTACAAGTGGTAAGAGATACATACATCAAGTTTCAAGTGCTGCCTGGTTACAAGTCAAGGAGTACCATAAAATACAGATCGCATTTCTTAGCATTCACAACAATTAGTACAGCTCCTTAATGCAAAGGAAAACCTGAAAATGCATAAGTTGGTTACCCTGTAGTGCACTTACTATTTTCTTATATATTCGAGAGAGAAAACGAAACAGACAAACAACAAAAACAAAAGCAAGAGAAAAAAAAAAGAAGGAAAAAGAAAAAAAAAAAGAAAGAAACAAACAAACAAAAATCTTTGAACATAAACTTGACCCTAGCCTGCGTGGTTAACTCTTTCCTCTCCTCCTCACCTCTGCTCCTCCCCCCTCCCAGGGATTCCTATTCAGTCCATCTCCCATTCCCCTCGAAGTGCCGCTTCCAGCATATATTCTGTGTTTCGGAATGGTGTGACGATCAACCTACGTGTGTCAACCGGAAGTATGAGGATGAAAGGCCCCCATTTAGTCATGAAGGACCTAACCCTTTTAGCCATGTCCCCCAGACCATCTGATTGCTCAATAAACATCTGTGTTATCAGTTTCTGCTTTAGTTGGGTGACATTGGGTGGGTTGCGTTTAATCCAGTTCTGAAATATCAGGTGTCTTGCCAGTAAAACAATATTATACATGAATAGTTTAGTGTTTTTTGGTATTCCCTCAAAGTCCAACAACACTACGTTCCGAAACGTCCACTCCCCACTAGGTATCTGTGCCTTTGCGTTTGCCCAGTATGCCGTCATCTTCCAAAACCTAACTATTCTAGGACAGCTCCACAACATGTGTCTAATGTCTGCCTCAATTAAACCACATTTAGGACATCTGTTATCCCTTTCAGTTTTCCATTTCTGAAAGTTCTCAGGTGTGACATAACTATCGTGTATCAGTTTGAAGTGTGATTCTCTCATCTCCGACGAGAGGGTGGCCAACTTGACCTTGTGAATACTCTGTTCAATCTCCTCCCCTGTCACTACCTCCTCTAACATTTTACTCCAAATTTCCGCTATCTTGTTTTTGCACGTCGTGTTTGTCAGTTTAGTCATTATTTTCCACAGTGGGGAAATGGATGTAACACCTTGTGCGGCCAGTCTGATGCTCTGCAAAATTAGTGTCTGATCAGTGTTCCCCCTCTCTCTGTGGAGTTTGTCAAAGTAATGCCTGGCCTGTAGGTAAGCATAGTGGTGGGTCCTAGGTAGCTCAAAAGTGTCTTTCAGACTGTCAAAAGCCTGCATGTGCTTCCCTCCTGCCATCTCCGTTTGACCTATTGTGCGTAATCCCTGTCTCTTCCACTGATAAAAGGCTTTAGATGTGATACCTGCCGGGAATTCAGGGTTTCCACACCAAGGTAGGTATGATATTATCCTGTGATCGCCTCCCAGCCTTTTACAGGCTAGTCTCCAGGCTCTCGCCGGTTGGGTTAGAAGATCAAGTTCTCCCAAGCATTTGGTCACTTGTGTCTGTGTCATATGTGGTATCATTTCCAGTGCCCACGGCTTAACCAGTGCACTTTCTAGTTTAAGGTCAGTGAATTTTCCCTGTCCTGTCATCCAATCCATGACAAATTTACACTGAGCTGCCCAGTTATATAGTTCAAGGTTAGGCAGTGCCAGCCCCCCCATCTCCCGTGAGGCCGTGAGCTTAGTATAACTAACCCTATGTTTCTTGTTGTTCCATATAAACCGGAGAACCATCTCCATAATATGTTTAAGGTCTGATTTCCTAAGTATTGCTGGCACTGCCTGGAAGAAATATAGCAACTTTGGGAAGTAGATCATTTTTATGAGACCAACCCTGCCGGACAAAGACAATGGCAGGTGATTCCATCCCTTAATCAGGTTATCTAGTTTTTTTATCAGGGGGCTGTAGTTAATTGAGTACCATTTGCGGGGGTCGGTGTGAAGTGTAATACCTAAGTATTTAAAGTTTCCTTCTACTATCCTAAAATCATATCCTGGAATTCGTCTGTCCCCTTTTGATAATAACCAAATCAGTTCAGTTTTGTCTGTGTTAATCTTGTATCCGGAGACCAGTCCAAAATCACTGATTATCTCCATCAACTTTGGCACATTTCTATGGGGGTCCTGGATATATAGTGCCATGTCATCCACGAACAATGAGACGTGCAGAGCAGTCTCACCGATACGCATTCCCTCCAGCGTCTGCCGAATTTTCAATGCCAGAGGCTCTATAGCTATGTCGAACAGGAGCGGGGAAAGGGGACAGCCCTGTCTCGTACCTCTATGAAGTGTGAAAGGTAAGGTAGCTGATCCATTGATCAGAAGGGATGCCTGCGGGGTTCTATAAAGATTCGCTACAGCTTTTACAAACGCGCCTTTAAATCCCATCTTGTCTAGTGTGGTGAATAGATGTTCCCACAAGACCTTATCGAAGGCTTTTTCAGCATCTAATAATAATAGTGCCGCTTCTGTATGTTCCGACCTATTTGTTTTGTCTAGTGCTATCTGCCAGTAGTATTGGATGACAGTTTGGACCCTTCTGATGTTGAGTACCGAGGATCTCCCCTTAACAAACCCCTTTTGGTCTTCATGTATAACCGATGGCAGTACATTAGCCAATCTATTTGCCAGAATTTTTGTTAGGATCTTGTAGTCCTGGTTAAGTAAGGATATGGGGCGATATGATTGCGCTAGGAGGGGGTCTCGTCCCTCTTTCGGGATAATACGGATGTTAGCCTCAGCAAATCTAGGGGAGGGAGTGACCGTGTCATTCAATAAACCATTAAACAACCGTGCCAGGGTTGGGCCTATGTCTGACCCCATTATTTTATAAAATTCCGCCGGTAAACCGTCCGGTCCTGGGGTTTTTTCTAATGCTAAGTCTTTGATTATTGCTAGCATTTCCTCAGGCTTAATAGGTCGGTTGAGAGTCTCTGATTGGGTCTGATCTATTGTTGGTAATGCCACCTGACTCCAGAATCTCTCTTTGTCACTAGGTTGTATTTGTTGTGTTGAATAAAGTTCTTTGTAAAAGTCAGTAAATGTCTTCTGGATGTCTGCCTCCGAATTGAGAACTGTCTCTCCCTGTTTGATCGCTAATATGGAGTCCCTCTTCCTGGTCAGTTTCGTAACTCTAGCTAACAGTTTTCCCGTTTTACTCCCAAACCTGTAAAATCTAGCCAGTGTCCTAGCCTGGGCCTTGTTAGCCTGCTGAAGGATGTAGTTATCTCTCGTAGTTTTAACTTCCTTGTATCTAAGTCTATTGGTGAGGTTGGGATTCCTAAGGTATTTATTTCTGGCATTCAGAATTTGCGCTAATAAGAGTTTTGATTTAGCTTTACTTTTTTTTTTAGTGTTCGCAGCGTAAGTGGATATGGCACCTCGTAGAACCGCCTTAGCTGCTTCCCAAAATAACAGAGGACTACCAATATGTGCTTCATTAAGTTCTACATATGTAAACCATTCCCCTAGTATATGTCTATAGAAGTTAGGGTCTTTGTATAGATATCTTGGGAATACCCATCTATTAGTTGCTCCCCGAGAATGCCCTATTTGGATTTTTATTGCTACTGGGGCGTGATCTGAGATCGTTATTGGGTCTATTTCTGCTGCTACTAATCTTGGGCACAAGCTCGTGGAAACTAGGAAATAGTCTAGTCTAGATAGTGTGTCCTTTGCTACTGACATGCAAGTATAGTCTTTCTGCTCTGGGTGTCTGGCTCTCCAAACATCTTGCAGATTTAACGATTTCCTAAATGTAGGAATCATTAATGATTCTTTCTTGGAGTTCCTGAAACTTTGTGTCGTGACCACCTTCCTATCCGGATTGTAAAACCTGTCCGCAGGGACTTGAGGTGCTATATTATAGTCCCCTCCAATCACAAGAGGTAGCGCAGTGAACTGCACTATCTCAGCTTGGAAGCGTCTCCAGAAAAGATGCTTCTGGTTTTGTGGGCCATACACTCCCCCCAACGTGAATGTCAGTCCCTGAACCTCCATTTGAATCATTACAAATCTCCCTTCTTGGTCTGCTAGGGTTTTGGTGATAGTGTAAGTCAAATTTTTCCTAAACAAAATTGCCACTCCCCTGGCTCTCCTCTGTTCAAACGGTGTGTATATAACTTCCCCAACCCAGCTCTGCTTCAGTTTCTGGTGCTCAAGTTTCGACAAATGTGTCTCTTCTAAAATAGCTATATCAACTTTTTTGGAGTTCAAATAACGCAAAATTGATCTACGCTTTTGTGGTGAAGTTATGCCTCCCACATTCCAGCTTATAAAGTGTAAGTTATGCATCGTCATAGTGTAATGTCATGGGTGTATTGTATGATAACAAAATGTCCCATATTTAGGCTCAGAAGTGGTGTAGTGTGAAGGTACTGTGATATTTGCAGTAGGCGTCTCACAATAACTTTCAGGCTGAGGACATGTTCCCAAGTTAATGGATCCCGGGGAAGGAGGAGAGCACCACGCCAGCTAACTAAGGAAAAAATCAATAAAAAAATTAATAAAGAAATGAATGAAAGAAGCAGAATACAAGTCAACAAACATATCTTAACCACTAAAACAAATTGAATGATTCGGCTCATTACAGTTCTTCAGCAGCTAGGTCAGCTACTGCATTGAGACTAACCTAATAGTATCCTGCACCTTACCTCCTATATTCTAACTTAAAGTTATCTTTAGTTATTTCCCCCCTCTCCTTTCTTGGTCTCTCATTTAATTCTTAGGCTAACTGGCGTTACCTCCATATGCATGCTCCACTAGAGGGTCTCTTCACATCAGCCAGTTAGGCCAATCTCCCCAGTGTTAGCTAACTATTCCTATGGTATAGGAAGGTCACAAACGTTCTCAGCTAGGGAGGATAGCCCTTTCAGGATAAGATAGGCCATCTAGTTGTGACCTGAATATCTGCAAAACACATGTCAGTATCCAAGTGAGACCTCTGCAATGCAAACAAGTGAGTGAAAATAGGAAAAAAGGGAACAGAAAGAAAAAACAGAACAATGAAAAGCAAATATTTCTTAACAGTATCAGCTTAACTCAGTATAGAATTTAAACACTAAAGATTACTGCCCAATAGGGCTAATGTGGACCAGTTTAATGGCATGATCCCCACTATGAAATTATTCAAAGTTAGTATTTTGTAGGGTGTTCTCTTAGACCCATCTTCAAATCGCCTCCTCTTATAGATTGGCAATTAGTTCAGTTGACGATGCCAGTTCTTTGAGTTAAAAGGTGAAGAAACCCTTCAAGTGTCTTTATTCGCCGACTCTTGTTCAAGTCTCAAAATTTTTTAAGGTGTCTAGGATCGTCGAAAAACTTAGTTCCCTGTTGGGTTTGGAGTTTGAGTCTTGCTGGGAACAACAAGGACACAGAGCGCCCAGCCTCTATCAGAGATTTGCAATAAGGGGAGAACTCTCTTCGTCTCCTGGAGATTTCTGCTGAGTAGTCCTGAAAGATAAGGATTTTCTTCCTTTCAAACAACAAGGGGGAACACTGGCGGTAGGCTCTCAGTAGTAGTATTTTATCCTTGAAGTTAAGGTAGCGAATCATAACCTGACGAGGTCCCCTTGTATTTTTCGGATCTTGATTGACGGTGCCCACTCTGTGAGCTCTTTCAGCTATACACGGTATATCTTCTGAACTCAGCTTCAGCAGCATAGGTAAGGTCTTTTCTGCAAATTCCATTAAGCCTGCGCTCAGTACAGACTCTGGAAGCCCGACAATACGGAGATTGTTTCACCGTGAGCGATTTTCAAGGTCATTAATTTTTTCCATTAACAACTTATTCTGAGCTTCTAGCGCTGTGACTTTGTTGGAATTTTCTCTTTGTCGTACTTCCCCATCCCCTACCCTTTGCTCAATGTGTTGGAGCCTGGAGGAAAATGTCTTAAATTCTGAGGATAGAGAGTCCATCCCTGTCTGCAGCTGCTCAATTTTTGGAAAAAAGAGAGCTGAGATCTGGGAAACAATAGGATGGGTCTCTTGTATAGCATCCTCTGCAGGTTCTACAGCCATGTTATCTGTAGCATGTACTTCCACCACTGCTTTTGTTCTTTTGTCCTGATGTTTCTGCCTGTTGGACATTGTGCCTGTGGTTTTAACGAAGCTTGTGTAGTATTTCTGCATGCACTGTCAAACAGTATGTCTTTTTTAGTGTAATAAAAATAATATGGATGGGGGGCTCAGTCCGCTTTAATACAAAGAGAAGAGAAAAGTTCTGTGTAGTAGGGATCTTGGTATTTATGTCTCCTTACAGTTGCTGGGGTAGTTGGGAGTGATATGATATGCGGAGGGTATGATGCATTACTTAGGTTTTATTCCATTGCTAGTATCTTTCTATCTCTCTTAAACCTAGCAGAATCGCCAACCAATGTCCACATATTTAGCTGTCTCACCCCTACTTTTGCCTTGTAAAATAAGAGAATAACAGGTGCTTTATAAAGTCTTCCAGACGTTAGTAATGTGTCCTTTCTGAAAGTTCCAGACCCTTATCCAGCATAGTAGTTCTGCTGTAGCAGATGTCTATTCCTTAAATGAGGCCTTCCTGTTTTTAGCGTGGACACCGGACCACCACGTGGTAAATAGCAGGCTGTCTTTTATAAGGCAATGTGGCTCAAGAGTCCTGAACACAATACTGGGCCTTTGCTGAAGTGTAAGTGGATATTAGGGGTCTATTGTTTGTCCCAGCCTGCTCCCCAAGTATGTGTGTACTTTCAAACTTACAGGCCTTCTCTTCTCGATAGCGCCAAGATGGCGGCAACTCCCCGCTCACTCACGGATTCCTTGAGTCTCGGATCCAATCTGCACTGCTCCCTCTGTTATTCCGGTGGTACCGGAGATTCTTTGAGAAGCTGTGGGGTTGCGATGGGGTAAGTGCGTGTTCTGCCGCAATCGCGGCCCTTCTCAATTATCCATCTGTGTGTCAATCCGGTGGGGGAGCCGTTGACCAGGCTCCTTACTTTAGAGTGTCCGGACAGGTTTGATGTAACTCCTGTCAAGGACCAAACGTTTTATGGGCGATTTGGGCGCTGGTTTAAGGAGTCCTCTGGATATACTAACGGAGCTCCCTCTACCTGCGACTGCTTGCTCCGCCCGCCCACCGGAAGTCACAATCGCCCATTATATATCTTAACCCCAGATAGGGGATACTATTTCACATTTTTTTGGCTATACTCCTTTATTATGTGGTTCCGCCATTTGATATATGTACTATACTTTCCATGTTATTTGTGTATTTGCCACTCCTGTGATCCTGTGATTTTATATGCTACCTTTGCTTTGGTACTCTTGTGAATGTGGGTTAGGACCCTTGAAGTGTACCGATATATATTGCACCGAATATAGAGTGTACCTGATATACGATCTTTCTATTGTACTCTGTCGCTTCATATGTGTCTAACGACAAATATTTGTTAGATTATGTGACTTGAGAGATTTTTATATTTTTTTGCATGCTCTGTTTTATTATGTCTCTTTTATAAGGATTTTTGTAGTAATAGTTTTTGCTATCAACCGAGAACATGCACTTATTTTATTTTTATATATATCAATTATATCGTTGCCGATTGTGGGTTGGGACACCACAAGTGTTTTGATGTATATTGTTCTTATCACGGAGTTGTATTTTTTATGTGCAAACTCTGGCCTAGATTTAGAGTTCGGCGGTAGCCGTCAAAACCAGCGTTAGAGGCTCCTAACGCTGGTTTTGGCCGCCCGCTGGTATTTGGAGTCAGTGATTAAAGGGTCTAACGCTCACTTTACAGCCGCGACTTTTCCATACCGCAGATCCCCCTACGCCATTTGCGTAGCCTATCTTTTCAATGGGATCTTTCTAACGCTGGTATTTAGAGTCGTTTCTGCAGTGAGCGTTAGAGCTCTAACGACAAGATTCCAGCCGCCTGAAAAAAGCAGGAGTTAAGAGCTTTCTGGCTAACGCCGGTTTATAAAGCTCTTAACTACTGTACCCTAAAGTACACTAACACCCATAAACTACCTATGTACCCCTAAACCGAGCTCCCCCCACATCGCCGCCACTCGATTAAAATTTTTAACCCCTAATCTGCCGACCGCCACCTACGTTATACTTATGTACCCCTAATCTGCTGCCCCTAACCCCGCCGACCCCTGTATTATATTTATTCACCCCTAACCTGCCCCACACAACGTCGCCGCAAGCTATTTAAAATAATTAACCCCTAATCTTCCGACCGCAAATCGCCGCCACCTACGTTATCCCTATGTACCCCTAATCTTCTGCCCCTAACATCGCCGACCCCTATGTTATATTTATTAACCCCTAATCTGCCCCCCACAACGTCGCCGACACCTGCCTACACTTATTAACCCCTAATCTGCCGAGCGGACCTGAGCGCTACTATAATAAAGTTATTAACCCCTAATCCGCCTCACTAACCCTATCATAAATAGTATTAACCCCTAATCTGCCCTCCCTAACATCGCCGACACCTACCTTCAATTATTAACCCCTAATCTGCCGACCGGAGCTCACCGCTATTCTAATAAATGTATTAACCCCTAAAGCTAAGTCTAACCCTAACACTAACACCCCCCTAAGTTAAATATAATTTTTATCTAACGAAATAAATTAACTCTTATTAAATAAATGATTCCTATTTAAAGCTAAATACTTACCTGTAAAATAAATCCTAATATAGCTACAATATAAATTACATTTATATTATAGCTATTTTAGGATTAATATTTATTTTACAGGTAACTTTGTATTTATTTTAACCAGGTACAATAGCTATTAAATAGTTAAGAACTATTTAATAGTTACCTAGTTAAAATAATTACAAATTTACCTGTAAAATAAATCCTAACCTAAGATATAATTAAACCTAACACTACCCTATCAATAAAATAATTAAATAAACTACCTACAATTACCTACAATTAACCTAACACTACACTATCAATAAATTAATTAAACACAATTGCTACAAATAAATACAATTAAATAAACTATCTAAAGTACAAAAAATAAAAAAGAACTAAGTTACAGAAAAAAAAAAAATATTTACAAACATAAGAAAAATATTACAACAATTTTAAACTAATTACACCTACTCTAAGCCCCCTAATAAAATAACAAAGACCCCCAAAATAAAAAATTCCTTACCCTATTCTAAATTTAAAAAGTTACAAGCTCTTTTACCTTACCAGCCCTGAACAGGGCCCTTTGCGGGGCATGCCCCAAGAATTTCAGCTCTTTTGCCTGTAAAAAAAAACATACAATACCCCCCCCCCAACATTACAACCCACCACCCACATACCCCTAATCTAACCCAAACCCCCCTTAAATAAACCTAACACTAAGCCCCTGATGATCTTCCTACCTTGTCTTCACCATGCCAGGTTCACCGATCCGTCCTGGCTCCAAGATCTTCATCCAACCCAAGCAGGGGCTAGACATCCACTGAAGAAGTCCAGAAGAGGGTCCAAAGTCTTCCTCCTATCCGGCAAGAAGAGGACATCCGGACCGGCAAACATCTTCTCCAAGCGGCATCTTCTATGTTCTTCCATCCGATGACGACCGGCTCCATCTTGAAGACCTCCAGCGCGGATCCATCCTCTTCTTCCGACGACTAGACGACGAATGACGGTTCCTTTAAGGGACGTCATCCAAGATGGCGTCCCTCGAATTCCGATTGGCTGATAGGATTCTATCAGCCAATCGGAATTAAGGTAGGAATTTTCTGATTGGCTGATGGAATCAGCCAATCAGAATCAAGATCAATCCGATTGGCTGATCCAATCAGCCAATCAGATTGAGCTCGCATTCTATTGGCTGTTCCGATCAGCCAATAGAATGCGAGCTCAATCTGATTGGCTGATTGGATCAGCCAATCGGATTGATCTTGATTCTGATTGGCTGATTCCATCAGCCAATCAGAAAATTCCTACCTTAATTCCGATTGGCTGATAGAATCCTATCAGCCAATCGGAATTCGAGGGACGCCATCTTGGATGACGTCCCTTAAAGGAACCGTCATTCGTCGTCTAGTCGTCGGAAGAAGAGGATGGATCCGCGCTGGAGGTCTTCAAGATGGAGCCGGTCGTCATCGGATGGAAGAACATAGAAGATGCCGCTTGGAGAAGATGTTTGCCGGTCCGGATGTCCTCTTCTTGCCGGATAGGAGGAAGACTTTGGACCCTCTTCTGGACTTCTTCAGTGGATGTCTAGCCCCTGCTTGGGTTGGATGAAGATCTTGGAGCCAGGACGGATCGGTGAACCTGGCATGGTGAAGACAAGGTAGGAAGATCATCAGGGGCTTAGTGTTAGGTTTATTTAAGGGGGGTTTGGGTTAGATTAGGGGTATGTGGGTGGTGGGTTGTAATGTTGGGGGGGGGGGTATTGTATGTTTTTTTTTACAGGCAAAAGAGCTGAAATTCTTGGGGCATGCCCCGCAAAGGGCCCTGTTCAGGGCTGGTAAGGTAAAAGAGCTTGTAACTTTTTAAATTTAGAATAGGGTAAGGAATTTTTTATTTTGGGGGTCTTTGTTATTTTATTAGGGGGCTTAGAGTAGGTGTAATTAGTTTAAAATTGTTGTAATATTTTTCTTATGTTTGTAAATATTTTTTTTTTTTCTGTAACTTAGTTCTTTTTTATTTTTTGTACTTTAGCTAGTTTATTTAATTGTATTTATTTGTAGGAATTGTGTTTAATTAATTTATTGATAGTGTAGTGTTAGGTTAATTGTAGGTAATTGTAGGTAGTTTATTTAATTATTTTATTGATAGGGTAGTGTTAGGTTTAATTATAACTTAGGTTAGGATTTATTTTACAGGTAAATTTGTAATTATTTTAACTAGGTAACTATTAAATAGTTCTTAACTATTTAATAGCTATTGTACCTGGTTAAAATAAATACAAAGTTACCTGTAAAATAAATATTAATCCTAAAATAGCTATAATATAAATGTAATTTATATTGTAGCTATATTAGGATTTATTTTACAGGTAAGTATTTAGCTTTAAATAGGAATCATTTATTTAATAAGAGTTAATTTATTTCGTTAGATAAAAATTATATTTAACTTAGGGGGGTGTTAGTGTTAGGGTTAGACTTAGCTTTAGGGGTTAATACATTTATTAGAATAGCGGTGAGCTCCGGTCGGCAGATTAGGGGTTAATAATTGAAGGTAGGTGTCGGCGATGTTAGGGAGGGCAGATTAGGGGTTAATACTATTTATGATAGGGTTAGTGAGGCGGATTAGGGGTTAATAACTTTATTATAGTAGCGCTCAGGTCCGGTCGGCAGATTAGGGGTTAATAAGTGTAGGTAGGTGTCGGCGACGTTGTGGGGGGCAGATTAGGGGTTAATAAATATAACATAGGGGTCGGCGATGTTAGGGCAGCAGATTAGGGGTACATAAGGATAACGTAGGTGGCGGCGGTTTACGGAGCGGCAGATTAGGGGTTAAAAGTGTAATGCAGGGGTCAGCGATAGCGGGGGCGGCAGAATAGGGGTTAATAAGTGTAAGGGTAGGGGTGTTTAGACTCGGGGTACATGTTAGAGTGTTAAGTGCAGACGTAGGAAGGGTTACCGCATAGCAAACAATGGGGCTGCGTTAGGAGCTGAACGCTGCTTTTTTGCAGGTGTTAGGTTTTTTTTCAGCTCAAACAGCCCCATTGTTTCCTATGGGAGAATCGTGCACGAGCACGTTTTTGAGGCCGGCCGCGTCCGTAAGCAACTCTGGTATCGAGAGTTGCATTTGCGGTAAAAATGCTCTACGCTCCTTTTTTGGAGCCTAACGCAGCATTTGTTTGAACTCTCGATACCAGAGTTAAATTTATGGTGCGGCCAGAAAAAAACCCGCGGAGCGTTAACAGCCCTTTTACCGCCGAACTCTAAATCTAGGCCTCTGTTTTTTGTAGTTTTTTGTTTTTATGCTCTGTCTATTGCCGATTTTAGACTATTTCTATTGGCCACATATCTCAAATTAGGAGGCTGGGTCCACACACCTCTAAAATTAACCTATCAGTTGTTTGCCGGCTCAGACTGAGGTTACTATTGGCCCATTTTTCTAGCGCGCAGTGCATTGATCAGCTGTAGACGCTGAGTTTTGTTTTATAAGTTGTGATGCTGTTTGAGAAGTATACACCTGATGAAACGGTTGTTAATACCGGGAAACGCGTAGTTTATAGGGTTTTAAATAAACTGCACATTTGTTTTTACCCTGCGGCATCACACTACTATTTTTTAACTATCTATTCTAATTGAATGTTGCGAGAGAGTTTGAAATCACTTTATCTTGGAAGCAACTGACTGACTCCGTCTAGTTCCTGTTACACTCTGAATATGTTGGATCACTATTCGTGAGGAGAGCTCGCTGGGCAGCTTTTAATAGTCCAGTCTGCCTTTGTGGCACTTCTCAAGTGCCTGACATCTAGTAAGTGACATCTTGATGTGTGCATGAGCATTGGTACCTGACGTACTCACACCATTGTGGCGCCTCCTTTTGTTTCTCTATATTCTCTACAACTAAAAATAGCAACGTTAAAAAAGCTTATGGAGGTGGAGAAATATATATTAATGATCTTTCGTAGGAATATGTAGAGAAGCTGTAATATTGTAGAGGAAATAAATACCAGTCCTGGGCTACTGTGTACACAAGTAATGTTAAACAGACTAGTGTCCACTGCTAATAAAAGTCAGATTACGCAACTCAGTGCTGTCTCTATTTATAGCAGGTTCCAGCCTTGAGGCACGGAGGACTGGGTGCAGGTAAGCAGCACAGACTATGTGTAGGCAAATTTCAGATGCCATTGGCAACCGGAGCTACGGCAAATCCAAAAGGCAGAGAAGCTGCCGATTATGCTGCAGCAAGCTTTTCAAGTTTACTCCAACTCCACGTTATATTTAGCCATGCCTAATGCATTTTATCTTGCACCATAGTTATAGGATACTCCCTAACTCTTACACATCTTTTAAATGTTATGTTTAGAAATTTCATTGGATAATAATTTAAAATTTGTTTGAAATCCTAAGAGAAAGGAGGTGGCGCCTACTGCAGTCTGGTATATACAGCAAACAGCACTGGATCTCTGCCGTCAGTTCTGTGGTCACGTTGACAACTGTATCCAATCACTGTGTGAGTAAGTGTCTCAATAGTGTGCGCAATGTTTAAAATTAAGGAACTTTGATCTTCGGCTCCTACCGCTTTCCTCATACACCATCCACCCTCTCTTAGGGTAATCTGCAGGGTTGATGCAGCGGTCCTGGGAGTCAGGAGTGGATTCAAAAAAACATCCTCAGCTGGTGCTATTGGATATCCACACGTTTTGGCTCTTAGAAAGCCTTTGTCAAGATGTCCAATAGCCAGCTGTTCATCCTATTTAAGGAGTTATTTATTAACCACTTGCTATCTGGATCCAATACCAGATAGCATTGGACAAGGGGAATTTCTATGGACATTTTCTTCAATCTTATCAATAAGTTGGCATAACTGGGTGCGAACCTTGTGCCCATCGCTGTCCCTTTTATCTGTAAGAAGAAATTATCATCAAATTTGAAGTAGTTATTTTTGAGTATAAATTCTATATACTGTAATATGAAATTTAATTGAGTATCAGACGTGTTTTCATCTTTTTTTAGATATGAGTTAATGGCTTTTACCCCCAATTCGTGATCTATATTAGTATACAGGAACTCACATCACATGTTACTAAAACAAAATTATTTTCCCATCTTATTTCTTTTAGATAATTAAGGATATGTATGGAGTCTGATAGATAAGATTCAAGATTTTTAACATTTGCAAACAATAGTCAACATATTGCGATAAATTTGATGTAATAGAGCCAATACCAGAGATTATAGGGCAGCCTGGAGGATTATTGTGGTTCTTATGTATTTTTGGAAGAAAATAAAAGATTGGAGTTCTAAAGTTTTTAATTAGTAGAAATGCATATTCGGAATTATTGACTAGGTTATTTAAAAATGCTTCTTCTAATAATGCTGTAAGTTGTGTTAGGTAAGGATCACCTGGGTCATTTCTTAATTTATTATATGTTACATTATCTCCCACTAATCTGTACGCTTCTTTCAAATAATCTGAATCTTTCAAAATAACTGTATCACCACCCTTATCAGTTTGCTTTATTACTGTGTCTATTCTAGACTGTACATTTGTAAGAGTTTTCTTTTTCTTTTTTACTCATATTCCATTCATATTTCTGGTGTTTTCTAAGTCTAATTTATCAAGATAGTATTTTACCAATTTCTCAAAAGACACAATAAAATTTCCTTTTTCTTGTGTTGGGAAGAAAGTAGATTTTGGCTTAAACTTAGTATGAATATATATATTTATTTTTGTATCTATATTAAGCAGTTGTGTCCCATATGAAGCGTCTGTTCTAAAAAAAATTTTTATACAATTAAATTAAGTAAGGATTCAAAACATTGATTTTTAATAAATATTTTATTATCTGCTTTTAGCATATATTGTCTATTATATGTTTTGTTTAGTTATTATGTAGTTTAAATAACACAATTTGGATATATCTTCACTTAAACAAATGAAATTATTGTTATGAGTAATAGGCTATTCTTATACTGTAGAAGGTATTGGATCCAGATAGCAAGGGGTTAATGAAGAACTCTTTAAATAGGATGAACAGCTGGCCATTGGACATCTTGACAAAGGCTTTCTACAAGCCGAAATGCATAGATATCCAATAGCACCAGCTGAGGAAGTTTTTTTAAATCCACTACCGACTCCCAGAACTGCTGCATCAAACCTGCAGGCTACCCTAAGAGAGGGTGGATGGTGTATGAGGAAAGCGGTAGGAGCCGAAGATCAAAGTTTCTTAATTTTAAACAGTGTGCGCAATACTGAGACACTTGCTCACACAGCGATTGGATACAGTTGTCCACGTGACCACAGAACTGACGGAAGAGATCCAGTGCTGTTTGCGAGTTAGATACCGCAGGAGAAAAGGTTGCAAAGTTATACAAAAACAACAAAAAAGGTCATTTTTATCCATCATAGCCTTTACTAAAGGCATTTCTTTCAGCAATACTATCTAATCTTCAAGGAACGATACTGTCTATCATCAATCTAAGGACTAGTTTTGTTCTACTCCTTGCAGGCCAGCCACTAATATTGGACATAGCTTATTACTTATATAGAGAAAGATCAACTTTTATTCAATTTTACTATTTTGTTATATAATTCTTTTGGACACCGGTGTCATCATTATTTGTTTGTATGTACTTATTAACGTGTTATTAAATATTTTAAATTAATCCAATGTCATTGTTATATATGTTTTTTTATATCGTATTTATATATAAATTTATAATACAATCATTACTTTATATATCAGACTGCCATAGGCGCCACCTTCTTTCTCTTAGGATTTTGAATTTACCAGTTGAACTCGTTGTGAGGAGTTCAACCAGTAAGGGAGGCTGTTTCTGGTGTGAAACAAACAGTTAATTTTAAAGGGACATAAAACCCTTTTTTTTTTTCTTTCATGATTTAGATAGAACATAACATTTTAAACAAATTTCTAATTTACTTCTATTATCAAATTTTCTTAGTTTTCTTGTTATCCTTTGTGGGAAAGCAGAAAATTAAGCTCAAGAGTGTGCACGTGTCTACAACACTATATAGCAGCAGTTTTGGAACAATGTTATACATAAGCAGGGGCACTAGATGGCAGCACTATTTCCTGTTGTCTAGTGCTTCAGGCATGTGCACGCTACCTACCTAGGTATCTCTTCCACAAAGAATAACATGAGAATGAAAAAAAAATTGATAATAGAAGTAAATTTGAAACTTTTAAAAATAGTGTCCTCTATCTGAATCATGAATTACATTTTTGGGATTTAATGTCCCTTTAACCCTCTTTTCAATTAAAATGAATTTGACCCATGCTAGGTGTAGTCTAATTAGTATGAGTGTACAGCATTGTCTATTGTACATAGATATGCAAAACCCTGATATTTATTCCATTTCATAGATTATTATAAGAGAATGCTTAATAAAACATGAAACTCACTGTCAATCGAAGCATAACAAATGGAATAGACTGGATAAATAAATAATAATAACAACATTATATTTTCACTTAGCTATGATAGCATCTTAGCAGAATAATAAAGTTAAATAGAGTAAAGGTTCCTAGAAAGATAGATAAATATTGTCAGGTTAGGTAAAGTCCCGAATCAGACCCGAATGCTAGAATAATAATTAACAACACACTAGCACACTGAGTATAAACCAGGATGACCCCACGACAGAAAAATACAAGGTGAGATGTTACTCACGTAATCCAAGTAATACCTCAAAGATGCTTGATTGAAGATAAGTGGTCAGGATTAAACGTAGTCAGGCAGGCAAGGATTTGGCAACGTAAGATCCAGCAACAAGGTAGATTCAGATTAGAGAGGGATTATCTGAGACGTGGTCAAGTAAGTAAAGTTCGTTAACAATATATCAGGCAGTAATGTATACTCAGGTTTGAAAGGGTTAAACAGTGACGTGGTCAAGCAAGCAAAGTTCGTTAACAGTAAATCCGGCAGCAAAGTATCCTTAGGTTTGAAGGGGTTAAACAGAGACGTGGTCAGGCAAACAAAGTTTGTTAACAGTAAATCAGACAGCAAAGAATCCTCAGGTTTGAAAGCGTTAAACAGAGACGTGGTCAGGCAAGCAAAGTTTGTTAACAGTAAATCAGGCAGCAAAGTATCCTCAGGTTTGTAGGGGTTAAACAGAGACGTGGTCAGGCAAGCAAAGTTTGTTAACAGTAAATCAGGCAGCAAAGAATCCTCAGGTTTGAAGGGGTTAAACAGAGACGTGGTCAGGCAAGCAAAAGTTTGTTAACAGTAAATCAGGCAGCAATGTATCCTCAGGTTTGTAGGGGCTAAACAGAAACGTGGTCAGGCAAGCAAAGTTTGTTAACAGTAAATCAGGCAACAAAGTATCCTCAGGTTTGAAGGGGTTAAGCAGAGACATGGTCAGGCAAGCAAAGTTTGTTAACAGTAAATCAGGCAGCAAAGTATCCTAAGGATTGAAAAGGTTAAACAGAGACGTGGTCAGGCAAGCAAAGTTTGTTAACAGAATATCAGGCAGCAAAGTATCCTCAGGTTTGAAGGGGTTAAACAGAGACGTGGTAAGGCAAGCAAAGTTTAACAGTAAATCAGGCAGCAAAGTATCCTCAGGTTTGAAGGGGTTAAACAGAGACGTGGTCAGGCAAGCAAAGTTTGTTAACAGAATATCAAGCAACAAAGTATCAAATGAGTACTCACAAAGCCACAGCAAGGAAAACAAACGGGCATCAGGTGAAGGACACTCCGGAATTTGAACCTGGTGTGATGTTCGCAGAATGGGACGGCTTCAGGGAGCGTGTCAGCAGAGTGAGACAGCTTCAGAAGCGGGTTCCCAGGAACGTTCAGTAATGGGATACCCCTTCCAATGAACCAAGTAATACAAGCGGCTACCCCGTAATTTGGAATCCAAAATTTGACTGACCTCAAATTCTGAAGCGCCATCGATAAGCAAAGGTGGAGGAGGTTTGACTTTGGTGGAGAAACAATTCTTCACTACAGGTTTCAGAAGAGACACATGAAACACAGGGTGAATCTTCAAAGCCTTGGGCAAGGCCACACGGTATGCAGAAGAACAAACTTTGGAGACAATTCTGAAAGGTCCGGTGTATTTGTGTCCCAATTTAGTACAGGGTTGTTTAAGATGAGTGAATTTAGTAGACAACCACACCTTATCTCCTGTACGATAAATAGGAGCTATACAGCGTTTGCGATCAGCAAACTTCTTATACTTCTTTGCAGAGAGGAGAAGGATCTGTCGAATTTTATGCCAATGCTTGCAGAGATCTTTAACGGCTCGATCAACTCCAGGAACTGTAGAAGTACTGGTGGAAATAGGAAAAGTTCTTGGTTCAAATCCATAAGCAGCCTTAAAAGGAGACGTCTGTAAGGAGGAATTGAGACGAGAATTGTGAGCCAGTTGAGCTAAAGGAAGAAGTTGGGACCAATTAGAATGTTGAAGGTTGACATAGTGCCTGAGGAAAGATTCAAGAGATTGATTGACACGTTCTGTTTGTCCGTTGGACTGAGGGTGGTGAGCAGTTAATTCCGAATTGTTTACATAGGGATCTCCAAATTCGTGAGACAAACTGAACACCACAGTCAGAAATTATGTTCAAAGGGAATCCATGTAAACAAGTGACATGTAGGATGAATAGCTCAGAGAGCTTCCGAGCGGAAGGCAATCTGGGTAACGGAATAAAATGGGCTGTTTTGGAAAACCTGTCCACAATTACCCAAATAGTATTGTTTCCAGCAGAATCAGGCAGGTCTGTAACAAAGTCCATGGAAATGGGAGACCAAGGGTAATATGGTACCAGGAGAGGTTGTAATAAACCAAAAGGTAGATGGGAGGCTTGTTTGAGGCACACGAATGACAAGCTGCGATATAGTCCTTTACATCTTTGGGTATGGATGACCACCACACATGTTGTTTGAGTTTCCATAATGTGTGGGTTACCCCAGGATGCTAAGACACTGTCATGGGCCCAACAAAGCAGTTTAAGGCGGAATTCTGGAGGTACATATAACATTCCAGGAGGTAGTTTATAAGTAGAAGGTATCTTGGTCTGAGCTGAGCGTAGAGCCTGTATAGGAAATTAGAATAACTGAGCAAGAATACTGACAGGTTGAAATATGGGTTCAGCAGCAAATGGCACAGAATCAGAAGATTGATACTGTCTGGATAAAGCATTAGCCTTAGAATTCTTCGTACCAGGTACATAAAACAGTACAAAATTAAACCTTGAAAAGAACAAAGCTCAACAGGCCTGACGAGAGTTGAGGCATTTAGCAGAGTTAAGATACAGAAGATTCTTGTGATCTGTTAGGATAAGAAATGGTTGAGCAGTACCCTCTAGCCAATGCCTCCATTCTTCCAGAGCTAACTTTATTGCAAGTAACTCCTTGTTGCCTACATCATAATTTTGTTCCGCTGGACTAATTTTTTTAGAGAAAAATCCTACTGGATGAATCTTACTGGTAGTGGGATTTCGTTGGGACAATACGGCTCCTGCCGCTATAGCAGAGGCATCTACTTCAAGAATAAATTGTAGTTCAAGAACAGGGTGACAGAGGATGGGTGCCGAGGAAAATGCAGTTTTCAAAGCTTCAAAAGCCTGTATAGCAGTGCTTGACCAATCTCTGCAGTTTTGGCCCATTTTAGTAAGGGAAGTGAGAGGAGAAGTAATATTAGGGTTATTTGGAACAGTTACACATGAGGGTTATTTGGACCAGAACTGGATGCAGCAACAACTGGAGTTGCAGGAAATTGAACAGGAGAGGCTAGATTATGAAGAAGGGTAGTGATCTGGTCCAACTTAGATTCTAGGGATTGCAGGTGTGTAGGATGAGTTCCAAGAAGCTGTCCTTGTAGGGTCACACCCCTGGATAACTCAGCCGGATCCATATTATGGCCCGTTTGTTATGTCAGGTTAGGTGAAGTCCCGAATCAGACCCGAATGCTAGAATGATAATTAACAACACACTAGCACACTGAGTATAAATCAGGACCTGACCCCATGACAGCCTCACTGAAAAAGAATAATACAAGGTGAGATGTTACTTACGTAATCCAAGTAATACCACAAAGATGCTTGACTGAAGATAAGGGGTCAGGATTAAACGTAGTCAGGCAGGCAAGGATTTGGCAACGTAAAATACAGCAACAAGGTAGATTCAGATTAGAGAGGAATTATCTGAGACCTGGTCAAGTTAACAAAGTTTGTTAACAATATATCAGGCAGTAACGTATACTCAGGTTTGAAAGGGTTAAACAGTGACGTGGTCAAGCAAGCAAAGTTCATTAACAGTAAATCAGGCAGCAATGTATACTCAGGTTTGAAGGGGTTAAACAGAGACGTGGTCAGGCAAGCAAAGTTTGTTAACAGTAAATCAGGCAGCAATATATCCTCAGGTTTGTAGGGGTTAAACAGAGACGTGGTCAGGCAAGCAAAGTTTGTTAACAGTAAATCAGGCAGCAATGTAACCTCAGATTTGTAGGGGTTAAACAGAGACGTGGTCAGGCAAGCAAAGTTTGTTAACAGTAAATCAGGCAGCAATGTAACCTCAGATTTGTAGGGGTTAAACAGAGACGTGGTCAGGCAAGCAAAGTTTGTTAACAGTAAATCAGGCAGCAAAGTATCCTCAGGTTTGAAGGGGTTAAACAGAGACGTGGTCAGGCAAGCAAAGTTCGTTAACAGAATATCAAGCAACAAAGTATCAAAATGAGTACTCAAAAAGCCACAACAAGGAAAACAAACGGGCATCAGGTGAAGGACACGCCGGAATTTGAACCTGGAGTGATGTCAGCAGAATGGGACGGCTTCAGGGAGCGTGTCAGCAGAGTGAGACAGCTTCAGAGGCAAAGGATGTTGCTAAGCAGGAGCGTGAGAAATACAGTATACTTAAATAGTTTACTCACTACACAAAAGTATATGAAAAAAATATTATTTCCAATAATTAATCAGACCATACTCGGAATTTAACCATTTAGGAACTTGAGTTTGTAAGTTTTGTATCCAAGAAAGTTTTGGTTTTTTTTTAATTACTTTATTCTGTCTCCTCTTCTCTTAGAACAACTCACTTATTCTATAAATCTCTATTTCAGAGAAGTCACCCATTTTTCATGTTTTTAAATACAATGTTTTATAAATGCTGTTGTAGAATTTAATATTAAGTTAATATTAATATTAAGCATTATTATGCTGTAGAACTTAATATTTGATGGATGTTCTTTAATACGGGAATTAACTTTTTAGTTGTGAGGCCCATATATTGATCCGGACATGAGGCAATCAAATAAATTACAAATGTGGAAGCACAGTTTAGAAAATAATTCATTTTATAAGATTTCTTGCTGACTGACGAAGTCAAATATTTCACAATCTGCATATAGTCACATGCTTTACACCTGTTGCTCCCATATCTGTAGTTATCTCGATGTGTCAGCCATGATGCTTTGGATGTAATAGGAGTTCTTGACTGAGGGGGGGGGGGGGATATCATGTTGTTTATTGTAATATTTCTTCTGTATGAAAATACACAGCCTAAACGCACAGTATTGGCTAATTATTCATCTGCTAGCAAAGCAGGAAAATGTTTGTTTATTATTTGGAAAAGTTCCATAAATTGTTGACGTATTGTGTAACAAAAGTGACACCTGGAAATTTGTTCTTAATCTTTTCGGTCTATTGGCTAATAATGTTGCCCTGTCCAATCTTTCTACCTGTAATATCCATCTTCCCAGGTAACTTCACTCTGTTTGCCTTAATTATTCTGCTAAAATCCTGGCACAGCTAAGTGAACATATAATGTTGCTATTATTATTTATTTATTCAGTCTCTTCCCTCGGTCTTCCTTCCTTTTATTATATTGATCCACATGAGTTTCATGTTTTTTTAAAGGGACATAATACTCAAATGCTAAATCACTTGAAACTGATGCAGTATAACTGTAAAAAGCTGACAGGAAAATATAACCTGAGCATCTCTATGTAAAAAAGGAAGATATTTTATCTCACAATTTCATCAGCTCAGCAGAGTAAGTTCTGTGTAAAAAGTTATACTTCACCTGCTCCCAGCTGCAGGTAAAAATAAAAAAAAAATGAAGAAATGAACAGCAGCCAATCAGCATCAGCAGTGCTGAGGTCATGAACTCTTACTGTGATCTCATGAGATTTGACTTAACTCTCATGAGATTTCATAGTAAGCTTCCTTTACCTGATTGGTGAAATAATATGAGAGTTCACGAGGCTCATCCCCTAAGATGTCCCAGGACAGACACAATAAAATACTGCTTTGAAATCCTTTACAATGGGAGGTGGCTACTGAGGAACTTTTGAGGTAAAATATCTTTCTTTTTTACATAGAGATGTTCAGGTGATATTTTTTAGTCAGCTTTTTACAGCTATGCTGCATCACTTTCAAGTGTTTAAACATTTGGGTATTATGGCCCTTTAAGCATTCCGTTATAATAATCTATAAAATGGAAGAAATATCACGTTGATGCAGCTATATACAATAATCAGTGCTAATTAGACTACTGAGTAATCATCACCTAGCATAGGTTAAATGTGTTTTAAACTACTATCCAATAAGATTTCTTAACATTATATTGAAAAGATTGGGGAGTATACTATGGCATGTGAGGCATATTTGTTTGGCGTACCTTTATGTATAAAAAAAATTATTAATTTTATTCTAATAAAACTTTAATTATAACTTTACAAAGTGCTGTGGAGATTTTCATACTTTGTGAAAGGTATATCTGCATCATTTAGCACTTGGGCTGGAGTCATTGCTGACTTTTGCTGAAGGAGTCACAGTTGCGGAAGATGGAGACGATGTCTTGCTGTTGTAGAAAATGGGTTAATTTCATAGTCTATGCCACAGAGACAATATGTTACAAGTAAGCCACACTTTTATTACTTTATGGATATTTGCCACGGATAATAATGCTGTCTAAGCTCTCCAGCATTTCTATACAAGTTAGCAAGTTTGTGACCACACCTTTAGAGCTTTAATTTTGTGTTATTTAACAAAATGTTAAAATCATTTAAAAATGTCCAATTCACACACACATTCTAAAAA
Organism: Bombina bombina; assembly: GCF_027579735.1. NCBI lineage: Eukaryota > Metazoa > Chordata > Amphibia > Anura > Bombinatoridae > Bombina > Bombina bombina. Next base: position 105,142,869 of record NC_069501.1, read on the forward strand.
ATCATATAAATATTTAAGAATTTTGTTTTTGCGACACAAACATTTTTACATTTAAAAGGTACCTGCTATAGGTATGCTTATTTACAATAAATGCTGAAATATATTTAAAGTAATAAGTAATTCATAACTAAATAAATCTATTGTTTTAAACTATGAAGAAAATGTATTAAATAAATGCAGGGGGCTTACCTAAATGTAAATTAATTAGTACATATTTTAAAATACATGGTTAAAACCAGGCATTAACTGCATCTAACTAAAAGGAGAGGAGGGTTTTGCTTTGTTCCTAACACACTTTTCTTGAAGTTGCAACTTGCATAACAGGATGAAGAAGTACGTAACTGGTTACAAAATGGCAGCCGATAACAAATGGCAACTACACAGTTTAATGTAATTTTATGCCTCTCCTGTAACTTCATGTTTTATTTTGTATTGTTTCCCATAGACTGTTCCTTTAACACAAATTTAATTATGTAATAAATACATAAAATACCGATCTGAAGTTAGTAATCATGATCATTTCTGGGTTTTTTTTTCTTTTTACTTCTTTTTGTTTCTATAATCCATCTGATTTGGAGATGTCTTGTAATTTGCTGGATTGTCCCAGTTTGGGAGCTCTGTCCTGCTGCCCCTCCTTTCCTTGTTTATGTCTTGGTTTCACAAAATAAAATCTTGGACCACCTAAACCTTACCCAGAAATTCCCACCTATAACTATGGACTTCATCAAGACTCCACCAGACCAGCTGGACTCCAAGCTGAATTATTCTGATTCTGACTCTGCATAATTGAACATGAATCATGCAAGTTTCATTTTGACTTTTTTTTATCCCATTAACCCTTAGATTCCACAAAGAGCTGCAATGGATTGCAAAATGATTTGATGCAGCCCTCAGTGCAACTTAAAGGGACAGTGAAATGAAAACTAAATTTTCATAATTCAAATAGAGCATGCAATTTAATTCTGAATGGCATCTATTATCAAATTAGCTCCATTCTCTTAGTATCCTTTGTTGAAAAGTAGGCTCAGGAGCAGTAATGCACTACTGGGAGCAAGCTGAATGTATCTGAAGCCAATGACAAGAGGCGTATATGTGCAGCCACCAATCACCAGCTAGCTCTCAGTAGTCCCTGAGCCTTCCTAGGTATGATCTTCTACAAAGGATGCCAAGAGGACAAAGCAAATTTGATAATACAAATCAATTGGAAAGGTTTTTTTTTAATTGCATGCTTTGGCCTCTAGTTATCAAGCCGTCAACCGCAAATACTCTGGAATTCCGCAGTGTATTTGTGGCAAGGCTGATTCGCCGTAGTTATCAAGCCCTACAGCCCGGCAAAAGTAGAATTTAGTGACGTAACCTACGATCCCCCTGACTCAGTCCGACACAGATCGATGGTTACGTCACCACAGATGTTCCGAACGCAAGTTCGGCACAATCTGACTACTTTTGGTAGTTATCAAATACCTACCAGGTACGCTCGCCACTATTCCGGCCCAGCGTACCTGGTTTTCAATCCGAAGCCCTGGAGGCGGCGGATCCCATAGGAATCAATGGGAGTCTGACAGCAGCGAGAGCTCATGTTCGCTGCTGCCCGATATCCCATTGATTCCTATGGGAAGTGTCTGCACCTAACACCCTAACATGTAACCCAAGTCTAAACACCCCTAATCTGCTCCCCCTACACTGCCGCCACCTACATTATACTTATTAACCCCTAAACCGCCGCCCCGACACCGCCGCCACCTACATTATATGTATTAATGCCTAAACCGCCACTCCCGGACTCCGCCACAACTAAATAAACTTATTAACCCCTAAACCGCCGCTCCCGGACCCCGCCACAACTATAATAAATATATTAACCCCTAATCTGCCGCCCCTATACCGCCGCCACCTATCTTAAATCTATTAACCCCTATCCTGCCCCCCCTATACCGCCGCCACTATATTAAACTTATTAACCCCTAAACCTAAGTCTAACACTAACACTAACACCCCCCTAACTTTAATATTATTTTAATAAATCTAAATAAAACTTACTATTATTAACTAAATTATTCCTATTTAAAAATAAATACTTACCTGTAAAATAAACCCTAAGCTAGCTACAATATAACTAATAATTATATTGTAGCTATTTTAGGGTTTATATTTATTGTACAGGCAACTTTGTATTTATTTTAACCAGGTACAATAGTTATTAAATAGTTATTAACTATTTAATAACTACCTAGCTAAAATACTTACAAAATTACCTGTAAAATAAATTCTAACCTAAGTTACAATTAAACCTAACACTACACTATCATTAAATTAATTAAATAAATTAACTACAATTACTTAAAATTAAATTCAATTAAATAAACTAAACTATAGTACAAAAAACAAACACTAAATTACAGAAAAAAAAATACAAGACGTTTAAACTAATTACACCTAATCTAAGCCCCCTAATAAAATAATAAAGCCTCCTAAAATAAAAAAAATGCTCTACCCTATTCTAAATTACAAAGTAATCAGCTCTTTTACCAGACCTTAAAAGGGCTTTTTGCGGGGCATTGCCCCAAAGTAATCAGCTCTTTTACTTGTAAAATAAAATACAACCCCCCCAACATTGAAACCCATCACACACATACCCCTAATCTAACCCAAACCCCCTTAAATAAACCTAACACTAACTCCCTGAAGATCTCCCTACCTTGAGTCGTCTTCACTCAGCCGAGCCGAATTCTTCATCCAAGCGGGGAAAGAAGAGGTCCTCCATCCGGTAGAAGTCTTCATCCAAGCAGGGCAAGAAGAGGTCCTCCATCCGGTAGAAATCTTCATCCAAGTGGTGTCTTCTATCTTCATCCAAGCACGGCTCCATCTTCCAGACCTCCGACGCGGAACATCCTGCTGGCCCGACCGACTAACAACGAATGAAGGTTCCTTTAAGGGACGTTATTCAAGATGGCGTCCCTCGAATTCCGATTGGCTGATAGGATTCTATCAGCCAATCGGAATTAAGGTAGGAAAAATCCGATTGGCTGATTCAATCAGCCAAACGGATTGACCTCGCATTCTATTGGCTGTTCCGATGAAGAATTCAGCTCAGCTGAGTGAAGACGACTCAAGGTAGGGAGATCTTCAGGGGGTTAGTGTTAGGTTTATCTAAGGGTGGTTTGGGGGGTTAGAGTAGGGGTATGTGAATTTTGTGTTTTAATGTTGGGGGGTTGTATTTTATTTTGCAGGTAAAAGAGCTGATTACTTTGGGGCAATGCCCCGTAAATAGCCCTTTTAAGGGCTGGTAAAAGAGCTGATTACTTTGTAATTTAGAATAGGGTAGGGCATTTTTTTATTTTGGGGGGCTTTATTATTTTATTAGGGGGCTTAGATTAGGTGTAATTAGTTTAAACGTCTTGTATTTTTTTGTAGTTAATTTATTTAATTAATTTAATGATAGTGTAGTGTTAGGTTTAATTGTAACTTAGGTTAGGATTTATTTTACAGGTAATTTTGTAAGTATTTTAGCTAGGTAGTTATTAAATAGTTAATAACTATTTAATAACTATTGTACCTGGTTAAAATTAATACAAAGTTGCCTGTAAAATAAATATAAACCCTAAAATAGGGCGGTTTAGGGGTTAATACATTTATTAGAGTTGCGGCGGGGTCCGGGAGCGGCGGTTTAGGGGTTAATACATTTATTAGAGTTGCGGCGGGGTCCAGGAGCGGCGGTTTAGGGGGAATAACTTTATTTAGGTACGGGGGGCTCCGTGAGCGGCGGTTTAGGGGGTAAAACAGTATAGTTTAGTGTGGGTGCTTAGTGACATGATAGCAAGAAAGCTGCGAAGAAGCCGATGAGCAGCGAGATCGATGACTGTTAGTTAATAACAGTCCGCTGCTCATCGCTCCGTACTTGGTGCGCGGCTTCTTGACAGCTTTCTTGATAACTTTGGTGAACGTATTCAGGTCCACGGCAGCGATGGTAGGCGAGCTTAGGCGAGCGTATTGGGCCGGCGAATTCAGGGAAGTAGACAGCTTCATAACTAGAGGCCTTTGTCTGAATCATGAAAATTTAATTTGGACTTTTTTGTCCCTTTAAGGGTGATTATGTCTTAGTTACGTTACTGCTATGACATCACTACGCCACTGCTACCACATTATTGTGCCAAAGTACCTTCTCCCTGGTGTTAGTGTATCACTATTTCAGTGGCCATGTTATTATCACCCAAGTCATATAATGGTCAGGGTTAGATTACCATTTTCTCCGGAAATAAATATTACAAATATAGATTTTGGCCCCACTTTGAGAGTAGCATTAGGTCATACTACACATTATATTGTGATACCAATGCAAAAACCATGAAACTATTTCCTGTGCTAATAAAATAACATGCCTAAACTAACAGTAATAAATTCTAATAAGACTTTATCCTACGCACACTCATTGTATTTATAAGAAGTATGTTAATGTACTTAACTGATTTTGCTGACTACTAGTGCTTTTTTATCTAATAAAAACTTGTTCCAGAAAATAAAATTACTTCAAGGAACATATGTTACAATTGTAAATATCTTAAAAATACAGTAAACAACTTTATTAAAAGTCCCTTCTGCTGTCTTTATAGAATAACTTATCGGCCAAGTCTAAACATTTTAAATTACAAATTGACATCTTGTTTACCAGTCTCCCTAAGGATGATGGGGGAACAAGACTCCATGCCCACTGTGCCTCACACAAAGGGTCTTCATGCAATGGAAGGCCAAAGGTCTAATACAGATTAAACAACTCCTATCCCCAGATGTATCTATTAACTCATTCCAAAATATATCTTTACATTTTAGACTTCCCAAGCAAGTCTTCTTCCTACAAATTAGTCATTACATAAAAAAAACTAAAAAAAAAATACAGTGCAGACTAGTCTTTGGGACCATTGACCGTTAAAATTAAATTATACCAGGAGGGAATATTCTCAATTTCTCATCTATATAATCTAATTAATTCTAATTTGAATATTAAAGGGACACTGAAGCCAATTTGTGAACAACCTAGGTTGTTCTTGCTGATTGGTGGATAAATTCATCCACCAATAAAAAAGTGCTGTCCAGAGTTCTGAATAAAAAAAAAAAGCTTAGATTCCTTCTTTTTCAAATAAAGATAGCAAGAGAACAAAGAAAAAATGATAATAGGAGTAAATTAGAAATAAAACAAGATAGTATCTTCCAGCAATTTCTGTATATAAGGAGTAAATTAGAAAGTTGATTAAAATTGCATTTTATATCTGAATCATGAAAGAAAAAATTTGGGTTCAGTGTACGCCGCCCCCTGCTGACTCACGGCCACCAGCAGGGAGGTGTCAATCAACCCGATCATATTTGATCGGGTTGATTTCCGGCGATTCCTGTCCGTCTGCTCAGAGCAGGTGGACAGGGTTATGGAGCAGCTTGATAAATATGGGCCAATGTGTTTTGGAACAACTCTCTCTACAGTATCCAACTAATCTACAGATCAAACATTTTTTAAATAAATGGACAACAGTTATTAAGGTACTTCCAGAAAATGTCCAGTATCAAATAGTTAAAGGGACACTGTACCCAAAAATTTTCTTTCGTGATTCAGATTGAGCATGAAATTTTAAGCAACTTTCTAATTTACTCCTTATCAAATTTTCTTCATTCTCTTGGTATCTTTATTTGAAATGCAAGAATGTAAGTTTAGATGCCGGCCCATTTTTGGTGAACAACCTGGGTTGTCCTTGCTGATTGGTGGATAAATTCATCCACCAATAAAAAAGTGCTGTCCAGAGTACTGAAAACCAAAAAAAAGCTTAGATGCCTTCTTTTTCAAATAATGATAGCAAGAGAACGAAGAAAAATTGATAATAGGAGTAAATTAGAAAGTTGCTTAAAATTGCATGCTCTTTCTGAATTACAAAAGAAAAAAATTGGGTTCAGTGTCCCTTTAAACCATTTAGAAATATGGAATATGTTATTACAAAATGTCTGTGAGGGTTATCTCCCTAAATGTTAGATAGAAAAATAAATACAGTGTGGGTGCAGGGGTGGCAGATGAAGGCTGTGGAGGTGGGACGTTGTATGGTCTCTTTATTCTTTTTTTTCTTCTTCTTACTATAGTAGTCTACAACAATTATATAGTAGGAAGCTAAACCTAGAATAAGAATAAGTTAACAGGTCCCTGTAATACAAGAGACCAATATTTTTTTTTTGTTTGTTTTTTATTTCTGTTCAGAAGTATTAATGTCTAGGGCCCGACATAATCTATGCATACACATGTATGTTCATTTCATTTGTATAGTTTGTTTAGTCTGAGCAATAATGGAGGGGTGTCCCTCCTTTTCTATTCGCTTATTGTATTTGCAGAATTGAAAATTAATAAAAATCTATTTTTAAAAAAACACAGTAAACTCCTTTATTAAAAATACTTCTGCTGTCTTTATAGAATAACTTATCAGCCAAGTCTAAACAAATTGACATCTTATTTACCAGTCTCCCTAAGGATGATGGTGGAACAAAACTCCCTGCCCACTGTGCCTAGAGGAATATGGCTACACCTCACTGATGGGACCCAACGAAGGCCGAAACAATCATCTGGGCTTGCCATGTTCCACATTCAGAGGATTGCCTGGTATTTTGGGGGTGGCCTATCCTTTTTGGCTGTATCAGACTGATATACTTTAGGAAATTCTCCTCTGAAAAACGCACATTTGGGATAAATGAGGCTGCTCCTAGGTGGTAACTCATCAAAGAACACAATACTGAGCTGTTGTTCATTCCTGCTTGACCTCTCTCCCTCCATGTATTATTATAATTTATTTAGAAAGCTTCAAAAAATTCCACATGGCTGTCCATTGGTGCAAAAGATAAAAGTACAACGATGATACAATATTTTTAAGAGACAGGACAAAATGTATCAAACAAATACAGGAGGAATTGAGGGCCCTGTTCCTGTGGGAACAATCTAGAAGGCTAGGTGGGTGAGAAACAGGAGGTGGGGAATGCAAGAGTGAGAATGATGTATTTTATATTTCACTAGTAAAATGATTTTGTACCAATACGTGATTATTAGACATATGATGAAGTAGCATCTTCAGTTAGAGATGATGAGGCATATTTAACAAATGTCTGTTGGACCTGATCCGACAGTGCGGATCAGATTCGACAGACATTGCTGAATTCAGAGAGCAATACGCTCTCCGTATTCAGCATTGCAACAGCAGGTCTTGTGAGCTGCTGGTGCAATGCCACCCCCTGCAGACTCGCCAGCAGGGGTTTCAATCAACCCGATCGTACTTGATCGGGTCGAATTCCGGCGATTCCTGTCCGACTTATCAGAGCAGGCGGACAGGGTTATGGAACAGCGGTCTTCTGTTCTGAGCTTGATAGATAGGCCCCAATGCTTATTTACTGATACACTGATGAGCCATTTCTTTTCCTTTTGATTTATTCTTTGACTTGTGAACTTTTTGTTTTTAAAGATCTATTTCAGTGCATTTCATATGAGTTAACCACACAAATCATATACCGTTTTTGAGCAAATCATATACTTTTAGCAGATTCCTTTTATTTGCAGAAATCCCCAAAACATTTTGGTTTCAAATGTAACATAAATGTAGCGTCCCAAAAAATGTATGGTTCTATACTTTTGTTTTCCAATAAAAAATAGTTTCTGAAAACCAAAGCCTCTTTGATATTGGGGTGTTGCTTGTGTGGTGCATATTGCTTGTAAGGGATTAGGGTCTTTTTAAAAAATGTTTTTAAACAATAAAAATACATTTTTTGTAAATTTAATGGTAATAATCACTGACAAGTAAAAAAACATAATTTATGTAAGAACTTACCTGATAAATTCATTTCTTTCATATTAGCAAGAGTCCATGAGCTAGTGACGTATGGGATATACATTCCTACCAGGAGGGGCAAAGTTTCCCAAACCTTAAAATGCCTATAAATACACCCCTCACCACACCCACAAATCAGTTTAACGAATAGCCAAGAAGTGGGGTGATAAGAAAAAAGTGCGAAAGCATATAAAATAAGGAATTGGAATAATTGTGCTTTATACAAAAAATTCATAACCACCACAAAAAGGGTGGGCCTCATGGACTCTTGCTAATATGAAAGAAATGAATTTATCAGGTAAGTTCTTACATAAATTATGTTTTCTTTCATGTAATTAGCAAGAGTCCATGAGCTAGTGACGTATGGGATAATGACTACCCAAGATGTGGATCTTTCCACGCAAGAGTCACTAGAGAGGGAGGGATAAAATAAAGACAGCCAATTCCTGCTGAAAATAATCCACACCCAAAATAAAGTTTAATGAAAAACATAAACAGAAGATTCAAACTGAAACCGCTGCCTGAAGTACTTTTCTACCAAAAACTGCTTCAGAAGAAGAAAACACATCAAAATGGTAGAATTTAGTAAAAGTATGCAAAGAGGACCAAGTTGCTGCTTTGCAAATCTGATCAACCGAAGCATCATTCTTAAACGTCCAGGAAGTAGAAACTGACCTAGTAGAATGAGCTGTAATCCTTTGAGGCGGAGTTTTACCCGACTCGACATAGGCATGATGAATTAAAGATTTCAACCAAGATGCCAAAGAAACGGCAGAAGCTTTCTGGCCTTTTCTAGAACCGGAAAAGATAACAAATAGACTAGAAGTCTTTCGGAAAGACTTAGTAGCTTCAACATAATATTTCAAAGCTCTAACAACATCCAAAGAATGCAACGATTTCTCCTTAGAATTCTTAGGATTAGGACATAATGAGGGAACCACAATTTCTCTACTAATGTTGTTGGAATTCACAACCTTAGGTAAAAATTCAAAAGAAGTTCGCAACAACGCCTTATCCTGATAAAAAATCAGAAAAGGAGACTCACAAGAAAGAGCAGATAATTCAGAAACTCTTCTGGCAGAAGAGATCGCCAAAAGGAACAAAACTTTCCAAGAAAGTAATTTAATGTCCAATGAATGCATGGGTTCAAAAGGAGGAGCTTGAAGAGCCCCAGAACCAAATACAAACTCCAAGGAGGAGAAACTGACTTAATGACAGGTTTTATACGAACCAAAGCTTGTACAAAACAATGAATATCAGGAAGATTAGCAATCTTTCTGTGAAAAAGAACAGAAAGAGCAGAGATTTGTCCTTTCAAAGAACTTGCAGATAAACCTTTATCTAAACCATCCTGAAGAAACTGTAAAATTCTCGGAATTCTAAATGAATGCCAAGAAAAATGATGAGAAAGATACCAAGAAATATAAGTCTTCCAGACTCTATAATATATCTCTCTAGATACAGATTTACGAGCCTGTAACATAGTATTAATCACAGAGTCAGAGAAACCTCTTTGACCAAGAATCAAGCGTTCAATCTCCATACCTTTAAATTTAAGGGTTTGAGATCCTGATGGAAAAAAAGGACCTTGCGACAGAAGGTCTGGTCTTAGCGGAAGAGTCCACGTATGGCAAGAGGCCATCCGGACAAGATCCGTATACCAAAACCTGTGAGGCCATGCCGGAGCTACCAGCAGAACAAATGAGCATTCCTTCAGAATCTTGGAGATTACTCTTGGAAGAAGGACTAGAGGCGGAAAGATATAGGCAGGATGATACTTCCAAGGAAGTGATAATGCATCCACTGCTTCCGCCTGAGGATCCCGGGATCTGGACAGATACCTGGGAAGTTTCTTGTTTAGATGAGACGCCATCAGATCTATTTCTGGAAGCTCCCACATTTGAACAATCTGAAGAAATACCTCTGGGTGAAGAGACCATTCGCCCGGATGCAACGTTTGGCGACTGAGATAATCCGCTTCCCAATTGTCTATACCTGGGATATGAACCGCAGAGATTAGACAGGAGCTGGATTCCGCCCAAACCAGAATTTGAGATACTTCTTTCATAGCCAGAGGACTGTGAGTCCCTCCTTGATGATTGATGTATGCCACAGTTGTGACATTGTCTGTCTGAAAACAAATGAACGATTCTCTCTTCAGAAGAGGCCAATACTGAAGAGCACTGAAAATTGCACGGAGTTCCAAAATATTGATCGGTAATCTCACCTCCTGAGATTCCCAAACTCCTTGTGCCATCAGAGATCCCCACACAGCTCCCCAACCTGTAAGACTTGCATCTGTTGAAATTACAGTCCAGGTCGAAAGAACAAAAGAAGCCCCCTGAATTAAACGATGGTGATCTGTCCACCACGTTAGAGAGTGTCGTAAATCGGTTTTAAAGATATTAATTGAGATATCTTTGTGTAATCCCTGCACCATAGATTCAGCATACAGAGCTGAAGAGGTCGCATGTGAAAACGAGCAAAGGGGATCGCGTCCAATGCAGCAGTCATAAGACCTAGAATTTCCATGCATAAGGCTACCGAAGGGAATGATTGTGACTGAAGGTTTCGACAAGCTGAAATCAATTTTAGACGTCTCTTGTCTGTCAAAGACAGAGTCATGGACACTGAATCTATCTGGAAACCCAGAAAGGTTACCCTTGTCTGAGGAGTCAATGAACTTTTTAGTGAATTGATCCTCCAACCATGATCTTGAAGAAACAACACAAGTCAATTCGTATGAGATTCTGCTAAATGTAAAGACTGAGCAAGTACCAAGATATCGTCCAAATAAGGAAATACCACAATACCCTGTTCTCTGATTACAGACAGAAGGGCACCGAGAACCTTTGTAAAAATTCTTGGAGCTGTAGCTAGGCCAAATGGCAGAGCCACAAACTGGTAATGCTTGTCCAGAAAAGAGAATCTCAGGAACTGATAATGATCTGGATGAATCGGAATATGCAGATATGCATCCTGTAAATCTATTGTGGACATATAATGCCCTTGTTGAACAAAAGGCAAGATAATCCTTACAGTTACCATTTTGAACGTTGGTATCCTTACATAACGATTCAATATTTTTAGATCCAGAACTGGTCTGAAGGAATTCTCCTTCTTTGGTACAATGAAGAGATTCGAATAAAACCCCAGCCCCTGTTCCAGAACTGGAACTGGCATAATTACTCCAGCCAACTCTAGATCTGAAACACATTTCAGAAATGCTTGAGCTTTCACTGGATTTACTGGGACACGGGAAAGAAAAAATCTCTTTGCAGGAGGTCTTATCTTGAAACCAATTCTGTACCCTTCTGAAACAATGTTCTGAATCCAAAGATTGTGAACAGAATTGATCCATATTTCTTTGAAAAAACGTAACCTGCCCCCTACCAGCTGAGCTGGAATGAGGGCCGCACCTTCATGTGGACTTAGAAGCTGGCTTTGCTTTTCTAGAAGGCTTGGATTTATTCCAGACTGGAGATGGTTTCCAAACTGAAACTGCTCCTGAGGATGAAGGATCAGGCTTTTGTTCTTTGTTGAAACGAAAGGAACGAAAATGATTATTAGCCCTGTTTTTACCCTTAGATTTTATATCCTGTGGTAAAAAAGTTCCTTTCCCACCAGTAACAGTTGAGATAATAGAATCCAACTGAGAACCAAATAATTTGTTACCCTGGAAAGAAATGGAAAGTAGAGTTGATTTAGAAGACATATCAGCATTCCAAGTTTTAAGCCATAAAGCTCTTCTAGCTAAAATAGCTAGAGACATAAACCTGACATCAACTCTGATAATATCAAAAATGGCATCACAGATAAAATTATTAGCATGTTGAAGAAGAATAATAATATTATGAGAATCATGATCTGTTACTTGTTGCGCTAAAGTTTCCAACCAAAAAGTTGAAGCTGCAGCAACATCAGCCAATGATATAGCAGGTCTAAGAAGATTACCTGAACACAGATAAGCTTTTCTTAGAAATTAATCAATTTTCCTATCTAAAGGATCCTTAAAGGAAGTACCATCTGACGTAGGAATAGTAGTACGTTTAGCAAGGGTAGAAATAGCCCCATCAACTTGTAGGGATTTTGTCCCAAAATTCTAATCTGTCAGACGGCACAGGATATAATTGCTTAAAACGTTTAGAAGGAGTAAATGAATTACCCAAATTATTCCATTCTCTGGAAATTACTTCAGAAATAGCACCAGGAACAGGAAAAACTTCTGGAATAACCACAGGAGATTTAAAGACCTTATCTAAACGTTTAGATTTAGTATCAAGAGGACCAGAATCCTCTATTTCTAATGCAATTAATACTTCTTTAAATAAAGAACGAATAAATTCCATCTTGAACAAATACAAAGATTTATCAGCATCAACCTCTGAGACAGAAACCTCTGAACCAGAAGAACCATTATCAGTATCAGAATGATGATGTTCATTTAAAAATTCATATGAAAAAAGAGAAGTTTTAAAAGACTTTTATGTATACTAGAAGGAGAAATAACAGACATAGCCTTCTTAATGGATTTATAAACAAAATCTCTTATGTTATCAGGAACACTCTGAGTATTAGATGTTGACAGAACAGCAACAGGTAATGTAACAGTACTAAAGGAAATTTTATCTGCATTAACAAGTTTGTCATAACATTTAATACAAACAACAGCTGAAGGAACAGATACCAAAAGTGATACACTTAGCTTTGGTAGCTCCAGCACCGGGCAGCGATTTTCCTGAAGTATCTTCTGACTCAGTTGCAACGTGGAACATCTTGAGATATGTAATAGAAAAAACAACATATAAAGCAAAATTGATCAAATTCCTTAAATGACAGTTTCAGGAATGGGAAAAAAATGCCAGTGAACAAGCTTCTAGCAACCAGAAGCAATAAATAATGAGACTTAAATAATGTGGAGACAAAAGTGATGCCCATATTTTTTTAGCGCCAAATAAGACACCCACATTATTTGGCGCCTAAATGCTTTTGGCGCCAAAAATGACGCCACATCCAGAACGCCGACACTTTTGACACAAAAGAACGTAAAAAATGACGCAACTTCCGGCGACACGTATGACGCCGGAAACAGAAAAAAAAAATTTGCGCCAAAAAAGTCAGCGCCAAGAATGACGCAATAAAATGAAGCATTTTCAGCCCCCGCGAGCCTAACAGCCCACAGGGAAAAAGTCAAATTTTTAAGGTAAGAAAAAATGATTGATTCAAATGCATTATCCCAAATATGAAACTGACTGTCTGAAAATAAGGAATGTTGAACATCCTGAGTCAAGGCAAATAAATGTTTGAATACATATATTTAGAACTTTATAAAAAAGTGCCCAACCATAGCTTAGAGTGTCACAGAAAATAAGACTTACTTACCCCAGGACACTCATCTACATGTTTGTAGAAAGCCAAACCAGTACTGAAACGAAAATCAGCAGAGGTAATGGTATATATATAAGAGTATATCGTCGATCTGAAAAGGGAGGTAAGAGATGAATCTCTACGACCGATAACAGAGAACCTATGAAATAGACCCCGTAGAAGGAGATCATTGCATTCAAATAGGCAATACTCTCCTCACATCCCTCTGACATTCACTGCACGCTGAGAGGAAAACCGGGCTCCAACCTGCTGCGGAGCGCATATCAACGTAGAATCTAGCACAAACTTACTTCACCACCTCCATAGGAGGCAAAGTTTGTAAAAACTGATTTGTGGGTGTGGTGAGGGGTGTATTTATAGGCATTTTAAGGTTTGGGAAACTTTGCCCCTCCTGGTAGGAATGTATATCCCATACGTCACTAGCTCATGGACTCTTGCTAATTACATGAAAGAAATACATATTTCTTCCCTTTTTAAAATTGTCTTTCCTATTCTCTTTGTACAGTTTATTGGGGAGATAAAGGTTCCATCAAGAACATACATGATACCACATTTTGCAAGTGATCATCTTTACTGCACTTAAATGGGCATGTGCCCTTTTAATGAAGATTTCTCCTGGTGTGTGTCATGACCCTCAGAGCTGTATAGCGGTTTGTCTCCCTGTTTCAAGAGCACTGGTTTGATTGTTTCACTGCTGTTTTATAGTAATGAAGCAAAGTTGTTTTCTTCTAAGTTCAGCCTTTTACAATCTCAAAAAAAGACGTTGCAGACTTCGAAAAAGATCAGAGAAGGGCAACACTAATAGGGGGAAAGGAGAAGCACACACACATACACACATAAACATGCACACACACACATATACACATTCACGCGCGCATACACATATACATGCATACACACACACATATACACAGGCACACTCACACGCTCATACACACACACATTAAGACACACATACACATATTCATATACACTCACACACACATACACACACACACACACAGGCACACTCACACGCGCATACACACACACATTAAGATACACATATTCATATACACTCACACACACATACACACACACACACATATACACATGCACACTCACACGCACATACACACACACATTAACACACACATACACATATTCATATACACTCACACACACATGCACACACACATGCACACACACATATGCACATGCACACTCTCACTCGCATACACACACACATTCACATGCACACACACACATTAACACACACATACACATATTCATATACACTCACACACACATGCACACACACATGCACACACACACACACACATATGCACATGCACACTCTCACTCGCATACACACACACATTCACATGCACACACACACATTAACACACACATACACATATTCATATACACTCACACACACATGAACACACACACACATATGCACATGCACACTCACACTCGCATACACACACACATTCACATGCACACACACGTTAACACACACATACACATATTTATATACACTCACACACACAAATAAACACACACACGCGCTCACAGACACACACACATATGGGCCCATATTTATCAAGCTCCGTACGGAGCTTGAAGGGCCGTGTTTCTGGCGAGTCTTCAGACTCACCAGAAACACAAGTTATGAAGCAGCGGTCTAAAGACCGCTGCTCCATAACCCTGTCCGCCTGCTCTGAGCAGGCGGACAGGAATCTCCGGAAATCAACCCGATCGAATACGATCGGGTTGATTGACACCTCCCTGCTGGCGGCCCATTGGCTGCGAGTCAGCAGGGGGCAGCGTTGCATCAGCAGCTCTTGTGAGCTGCTGGTGCAATGTTAAATTCGGAGAGCGTATTGCTCTCCGCATTTAGCGAGGTCTTGCAGACCTGATCCACACTGTCAGATCAGGTCCGCAAAACCTTTGATAAATAGGGGCCATAGAATGGAAGATACCAATTAAATTATAGTAAAACAGATAACGAAAACACAGTGCGCTGCTGTATAAACTTACTAACAATGTTAATGATACTTGTAATGTTTGTGTAAACTCCTTATGTGTAGGAGCCTAAAATTGTACCCCTTTAACGATTGAAGTACCTTTAGATAGTGGGTTCTATAACATGTCCAGGATCTAGTTGGTCACTTTTGGGTGCAAACGGTCCTACAATCCAATGAACTAAACATGTGTCTTTGTAGCTCCTCAGGTTAAAAGTCCCATCACAGACTTGTCAGGTAGTTAACTAAAAAAAAGAAAGTAGAAAAGCGCAACACGCATCTAAGTGTAGATTATACATATAATGCTTTTATTCCAATAGCCCCTGTCCCAGAGTGCTACTCACAAGATTAAAAAATTAAAAGTGCACATCGGTTGTATACAACCAGCAGTCTTGCTTCAGTGCCTGAGTGTTGATCCGCATCCTTTTGTATTCCTGTGGGTTGTTGGTTAAAACAGCCTGTGTATTCCACAAACAGTTCGTGCAGGTGAAACAAGTTCCAAATTCAACAGGTGAGAAAAGGAAATACCACTATACATACAGCGAACTAACTAATGATAATTTCTATTTCAGAATGCTGACAAGCACTGAGATCTCTCAGCTCACCAAAGTTACCACTATATGCGGACCCGGTAGCCTCACTGAGACCTATTTACTTTAGCTCACTCGACGTACGTTTCGTTCCTATAACCAAGAACTTTTTCAAGAGTGATTTGCCTAAAAGGAAGTGCCCCTTATATAGGCCATTTCCAGAACTGGTTTTGAATTAACCCTTCCTTACTTAAATGCAGAATAACAATAGATGTCCAAATTTGCTTCCTGACATATATGGATTTCACATTGTCGGTATGCTAGATTAAAATGTATCCATCCAAAACCTTGAAAGAATACAATATAATAAACAACATAGATAATACAAATTAACAATAACAGTTTATAATTTATATAATACTAATAAATAATTTAAAAAGTTGTGATATTAAAGGGACAGTCTACCTTAGAATTGTTATTGTTTTAAAAGATAGATAATCACTTTATTACCCATTCCCCAGTTTTGCATAACCAACACAGTTATATTAATATACTTTTTACCTCTGTGATTACCTTGTATCTAGGAACCTTCTTCCAGCCCCCTGATCACATGACTGTGACTGTTTATTATCTATTGTCTTAAATTTAGCATTGTATTGTGCTAGATCTTAAATAAACCTCTGTGCCTGAACACAGTGCTATCTATATGGCCCACGTGTACTTTCTGTCTCTTTGTTTTGAAAAGAGATTTAAAAAGCCTGTGTTAAGAGGCAGCCCTCAAAGGCTTAGAAATTAGCATATGAGCCTACCTATGTTTAGTTTAAACTAAGAATACCAAGAGAAAAAAAGCAAATTTGATGATAAAAGTAAATTGGAAAGTTGATTAAAATTAAAAGTCCTATCTGAATAATGAAAGTTTAATTAATACTAGACTGTCCCTTTAACCCTATACTTATATCTGATATAAAAGACATCCAAATAAAGCATATAACAAATTAATAACCAATACTAAAATCTAAACCCCTGATATATCTTTCCTCAATAAAATATTGGATTAAAGATACATGATAGCCTGTATAAAATAGTTAATTATATAAGCACATAACTACCTAAGATTTACCTAAAATTTTATCGATTACTTATTCTTGATTTTTAACCTTTTTATATAGTTTTTTATGCAATTTATGTAATTTATCATGGATCCATGAAGTTCTTGTATTTAATGTGTTTAAATCTGTTTTAATTCGTTGTTTTTAATAATCTAATCTATTATTAAAATACATTTTTGACCAATTTATTTCTCCATCCATTTTTACTCAAACCTAGCCTCCTTAGGGTAGGCGCCTGGGATTTCTCTTTTCTTTTTCTATCTCCAATATTGGGCACTTGCTAGGAGTCCCCCTTCCTAGGCTTAGAGGTTACCATTAGGCGCTGAGGTTTCACTTTTAATTATATAAGCAACAATTGAATATCTAAATAAACATTTAATCCTTTAGGTTGGAGGCAGTCTAATTCTTTTCCAATAATTTTCTCGTTGCCTCAACCTAAGAAGTCTGTTGGTGTCCCAAATATTTGGGGGAACCCACTCAATTACTGAAATTTCTAGATCCTTAATATTATTATTATGAGCAAATTTAAAATGTAATGGCACACTATGTGTGTCCAATTCTTTCTCTATATTGGTGAAGTGTTCCTTAAATCTATATTTGATTTTTCTTTTAGTTCGCCCTATGTAGATAAAATTACACTTGCACTTTAATTGGTACACTACATAGGTACTCATGCAAGTACATCTACTTTTAACCTTAAATTCTTTAGAGCCATCAAAACTATAAAAACAATTATTCTCTTTACTTATATGGGGGCACATTACACAATCCTGTGTTTTACATTTAAATGTGCCTACGTTTGCCCGTCCCCATTGTGCCAAATCCTGACCTAATTCCTATCTTCCCCTCAATTTAGTTGGCGCAAGAATATTCTTGAGGTCCCTATTTTTCCTAAAGAGAACATCAGGTTTTTCGCCTATGCATTGTTTCAGTACGGGGTCCAATCTTAATACTTGCCAGTGTTTCCTCATAATACTCTTAATTTTCTGATGCTGACAGTTAAATTTAGTTATAAATTTAAGATAACTATTTGGGCTATTTTGACTATGTGTTTTATTAGTTCCATTTTTAGGTTGCTCTATGAGGGATTTCCTATCCATCTTGATGTCAATTAAATTATAGTAAAAAAATGAATTAAACCTAAATTTAATTTTAAAATCCATTTGTTATGCACAATATTTCACATTGCTCCTGGATCCTCATTAAAAAGAGTATTGCTATGTTATTGCTGACAAATTAAGCAGTTCAGTCAAACAGAGAAAGACAAGATCAACATTGAATTAATCATCTGACACTCATGGGTGAAAAGGCTTCTAATTTCACATTTTTCACTTCCTAAAAATCAATTATTATTATGTTTATTGATATTGTATCTGTCATTATTTCTCTATTTCTCTTGTGAATTAATCAAATGCATTTTCCTAATTCCTCAAGAAAAATAACCTTAAGGGAATGTACAGTATATTTTTTCAAGATGGAAATAGTATTTTACAAAAATATATATTTTTAAAATAATTGTAGTGTATATACCGTTTTTTCTTTAAAGGGACATAAAACAAGTTGGGATAGAGACAGAATATAATAATATGTACTTTAATGACTTTACCTGCAAATTTATATAGCAATGACTTGCCATTAACCCTTTATTTTTAGTTTCTGAACTGTAAAGCTCTTACTACCCCCACACATTTCCTTCTATGACTGTATCTATATCTATTGTTGTTTTGGTAGAATGCAAAATTACATAGGGATTATCTGCTGGAGCCTGCCTTGAAGCTGTGAACTCAAGGGGGTGGAGTTGGCTTCTACAGGCATCTTAGCTATGTAATTCATTTTGCTTATTTTTGAAAATTATTTTAAAATACTTTCCAGCAATTTCTAAAAAAAAAATGTATGCAAACTTTTTTTTTAATTAATTAGCCCTTTTAGGATATGCACAGATCTTAACCTGTTTTATGTCCCTTTAAAAGGATATAACATTCTATTCATATAGAATAACATATCAGGCAAGTGTACACAAGTTAATACCTTTTTTATGCATTTGTTTTTATAGCCAAACTCCATCACCGCTTGCCTTATTTAGGGAGGGGAGTAGACTAGGCTAGCCATGGTTATTATGTTGGTAATGCCTGTATTGCTTTGCATTTTGTTATCTGATAACCACTGCTGAGACCAATTCAGCACACACATGTAGCAGGGATAGGCTTCTGAAGTGTAATGGGGGAAAGTCAAATTTCAGAATAGGAAAACACATTTTAAATTCCATGAAAATAGACTGATAAAGATAAAAGTATATTACAGAGATGTTTTACAATGCATAGTGAAAGGGACAAGAAAGTCAAAACTATACTTTCATGGTTTAGCTACTGCATGCAATTTTATGTGACTTTTCAATTTACTTCTGTTATCAAATTTATTATGTTCTCTTGGTATCATTTGTTGAAAAATATACCTAGGTAGGCTCAGGAGAAGCATGCTTTTCTTTGAGATAGCTGGTGATTGGTGGATACACCTATATGCCTCTTGCCATTGGCTCACAAGATGTAAGTCCCAGTAGAGCATTGCTGCTCTGAAGCTGACTTTAACTATGTGTTTAACCCCATCTGGAGAGTGGTGGATCATAAGTCTTAGTTTGATATTTATCTGCAGATGAGGCATTTTGAAGTTGATGCAATCACAATCAACCATATTCATTGTTAGTGGCAGCATTTATCAAGCTGCGCATACAGCTCTGGAGACCCTTCATTGCAGGCACACATGAGTGATCCTGCAACCGACAGTTAAGAAGCAGCGGTCATCAAACCACTGTTTCAGAACCCTTACGCCAGAGGCGAGATCACTAACGCTGCAGAAAAGATTTGGGAAGGAGGGGGGCAGGGCGGTATCCACTACAAGGAGACAATGAGAGGGGAGCCCTGCATCATGATCACTTGGAGGGGGGCCGCTACACTACATTATTAAAAAATAAATAAATATAAATTATAAATACATTTAGATTAACTGGGCACTGGCAGACATGGTCTAAGATGGTGGACACTAGTTTGAGGGGGAAGTATTCGAGAGCTCTTTGGGATGGATCAGGGAGGTGGAAGAGATCATACACTGCAGAAAATAATAATAATAATAATAATAAAAACTAAATGTGCATACTGGCAGACTGTCTGCTAGTACGTAAGATGGGGGTGACCAGTGTGGGGGGGGGGGTGAGAGAGGGGAGAGAGCTGTTTGGGAGGGATCAGGGGGTGGGAGGTGTCAGTTGGAAGGGTAATCTCTACACTAAAGCTAAAATTAACTTTACAAGCTACCAGATTAACCCCTTTACTGCCGATAATTGCAGAAGTGTGGTGTGCAGCTGCAATTAACGGCCTTCTAGTTACCAAAAACAATGGCAATGCCATGCATGTTTGCTGTTTCTGAATAAAGGGGACCACAGAAAACATTGTACAAATATTTATGTTATGACTACACACAGAAGCCTGCTTTTTAACAAAAGATACCAAGAGAATGAATACAAGTGAATTATAAAGTTGTTTAAAATTGTGTGCTCTATCTGAGTATAAAATAAAAATGTAGGGTTTCATATCCCTTTAAGGGCCAGATTGCAAGTGACATGCACATTTTTTTTTTCTTTACTCGAGACCTAGCTGCACTCAAAGTAAAAAATTAGCATGGCCAGGTTAGCGTGGGAATTACAAGATGAAAGTAAAAAGGTAGCTTGAGAGCAAAAGACTCAGGTGAGCTAACTTCAGGACTTCAGATATTGCGACTTCACTAACTCCCTCTCCACATTGAATTCTATGGGGCATGCTGAAGAAATCCTTAATAGTTATCACCCGTGCCCTAACCTGACACTGCGCTAGACCAACTGTGCTAAAGCCGTGTGTATTAGTAAGACGACAATCCTATGTTCTTAAGACAAATAAAATGTCTGTCTTTTTATTTTTAAACACACATACACATATATATGATTTTTTTTTATTTTTCCTAAACACAATAAAACATACTAAGGGGGCGATTTAACAATATGCAAACGGACATGATCTGCCGACATGAAATGCTTGTGCAATGCCGCCCCCTGCACAATCATGGCCAATCGGGGGGGGGTGTCAATCACACTGATCGTATCCGATTGGGCTGATTGCTGTTCACCGTCTCGGAGGTGGCGGACAAATTAAGGAGCAGCAGTCTTGAGACCACTGCTTCTTACCTCCTGTTTCCAGCAAGCCTGAAGGCTTGTGCGGAAACAGATAAATTAAGATGCATATGGGGCATGATAAATCGGCCCCTAAAAATGAATAAAATGATATTGCATTTTTAAAGGGCTCACAAGTGTATATAAATGTGTATATTTGTGTATACATATGTAGTTATATGTTTATATATATATACTGTATATGTATGTGTGTGTCCACATACCTATTTACCTTCTAAACAAAGCCCTTCCAAGTCATATTTTGCCATATATCATATCGGTTAACTCTTTTAAAACCTTTTACATCAATATTAAAATTATGCTTTTTTTTATTAAAAAGTGTATATATGAGTTTAAAACTTCATATAAATAAATATTTTTTTAACCCTTACACTTTACTTCATGTCTCAAGTTGATCTAAATATTCTAGCACCCAAATATTTCTTTCATGATTCAGATAGATCATGTAAACTTTCCTATCTATTTCTACTATCTAATTTGTTTTGTTCTCTTGCTACCATTTGTTGAAAAGCATACCAGGAGCAGCAATGCACTTCTGAGAACTAGATGCTGACTGCTGACTGCACATATACATCTTTTGTCATTGGTTCAAATAATGGGGTCCATTTATTAAAGTTACTAAAATTAGAAGAGAACCTATATGAGATTGTCCACATCACTTTGAGTGCCCTGAATTACAGCCCAATGCCAAAATTGGTAAAAAAATTGAGTCGGATGTATTTGCATCAATTTGGACATGATAAGGGGCGGATGATTGATAAATAAGAAGCCAGTCTAGATGCGGATAAGTGGATTTACAATAATACTTTACAATTGCCCATAACAATTTTACTGTTTTATCTACGACAAAGTTGTATACACAGCTACTCATGGTCGACTCGCAGTACCACTAACTAAATATAGTACATTCAACAATTCAATGGTGATATAAATTATACAACTTACCAAGTAGCCACCCCTTAGGCATTTCATTGTTTTTAAACTGGGTGTAAAGCCCAGACTGGTGCAGAATGTAGTAGTTGTGACATGGTCCTGTGAAACCTGCATCAACACATAATATGTAGTTGGTTATCATAGACAATTTGCACATTGAGGGAAAGGAAATGCTTTCAACTGGAGAACATTTCCTCTCTTTCCCTAGGTTATCTTCATGCAATATATATACAGTCTATCACTCCAAACACATTTTTGGATTCCAGCAATAAGAACAAAATGTAATTTTACTGATTGCCATTTCTCTGGTGTTTCTGGGAGCCAAACATGATGCTTAGTGTACATGGCATCTAAACCAGTCTATAGGGGCCTGGAGAACGTTGGTTGACTCATACTGACCACAACACTGGACACAGATTGAAAAGACCCAGTAGCCATGAAATGGAAAATGGACAACAATTTAGTGCATGCTAGGAATTACCTTTGTCCTAAAGTTGACCGGCTCCAAATAGTCCTGAATCTGATTAAAAATCATCATAACTGATTGTCTTGACAGTCTGAACCACTGCAATATTTCACGGTCTGTAAGAGCTTCCAGGTCAGAGCGAGGCACAAAAATAATCTTGGGACTCTTGTGCGTTGTTTTTGATGGATACCGTCTAGAGCAAGATGTTGTCTACGGCGCTTTGTTAGTAGGGTTGCTGCTGCTGTAAATACTAGTATTTCCATTCTCCAAGCACTACAATGTATGTGATTTTTTTTTTCTGGTCTGACTTATATTCATACAGACTTCTAGCCTGTCTATTATTTTCTATGGTATTCGAGATAAGACTGGTGTCAAAAACACATTTTGGTATACACTAGTTATGCAATGTTTTAATCTAGGGTGATTTATTTAATACAAACTTTCAGACTATTGTTTTCTATGGTGTTTGAAACAAGAAAGGTGCTGAATACACGTTTGCTATCCGAGCAGATTGTTAGACGCGAGTTGAAGACAAAAGAATGTGATAACTTGGAGAAGAACTTAATTGGATTTGGATTTGTACAGACAGAAAATAGGTTCAATCAATCAATCAATCGCGAATCCACATAGTGATTGAATCCAGCACGAGGAAGAAAACATTGTATTAAATTGGGTCCATAGCTTGATAAACCTGAGAGCTGGATTCCGCGTGTATTTTAACGCATGGACACAAGCGGATTGCTAGTATAAGTTTTGATAAATGGAGGCTAATGTGTTCAGCTAGCTCCCAGTAGTGCATTGTAGCTGTTTCAAAAAGGAATACCAGGAGAATGAAGCACATTTGATAAATAGAAATACATTGAAAAGTTATATAAAATATGTATGTCTGAGTCATAACATTTATTTTGTGTTTCATTATGTGTAGTAAAAATATAATCACTTTTAGTACTTTGTCCTATTTTCCTGCAATTTTAACTGATTTAATTATTAGTATAAGGGCAGACTCTACCCCTATATTTCCCCACACTTTAGTGACACATTTAACTGTTCCTAATTGGCTTCATCAGGGAAGGAGAACTAGGGTACAGCATGACAGTGCCTGCTGCATTATGAACACTCATTTGTTCAATATTTAAACAAATAACATAATAAAAAAATAAATGTGCATATTAATCTTTGCTTTAAATACATAATTCTATTTTGCAGTTATTTAGGGCTAGATCCCAAGTGGCGCACTAACCGACGTGCATATTACAAGATGAAAGTAAAAGAGTGCGCCCGAGTCAGGTTAGTCCTAGCCTAAAGTGTAAGTGTTAAAAAAAAGTATATATTTATATATACACATAAATATATATATACTGTATATGTCTATTGTCTAAATATGTGCATGGGTCTCTATATATGTACATACTGTATATGTATATACATGTGTATTTATATGTTTATATATGTATATAAGTATATACTGTACATACATATACATATATATAAACTTTGGAGCCATTTCACACAAATACATTAAAACTTTTATCATCATCATTTTTAGTATTTACTAATTTATTTGACTTATTTACGTATTTAATGTACATTTCAATGTTCTTTACTTAGAATAAATTGTTCTTTGTATTTCTAAATATATATATTTCCATATATATCTGTATATATCTATACCTGTATATATTCATACAGATATATAGGTATAGATATATATCCCCCCAAAAAATTATATATATATATATTTATATATATATATATATATATATATATATATATATATATATATATATATATATATATATATATATAGTAATATATATTAAAAATAAAAATAACATTTGTGAAGAACATTGGAATATAAAATATTCACAACTACATTTGGGTTTTTAGCGCTGTAGGTGTTACAAGGGATCAGATTAGCGTGCGAGCGTTAAGCGTTAGATTTTTTGTTGAAAGCGCTCTCAGTTGAAATCTATGGGTAAAAGTCCTGAAGTTAATGCACATCGGGTTGCATACAATTTACTTACAACTAGTAATATGAGCACAAATCCGCCTGAGTTAAAAGTTCACTTTGAGTGGTGTTTGTGCGTGAGTGAAAAAAAAAAATAGTGCAACACTTTTAGTCTGGCCCTTAGTGTTTAAAGAAAGCACCATGGAAACCTAATTGACAATTTATTTGTTTCTACACAATCACTTAAAGGAACACTGAACCCAATTTTTTTTCTTTTGTGATTCAGATAGAGCATGAAATTTTAAGCAACTTTCTAATTTACACCTATATTATCAAATTTTCTTCATTCTCTTGGTATCTTCATTTGAAAATCAAGAATGTAAGTTTAGATGACGGACAATTTTTGGTGAACAACCTGGGTTGTTCTTATTGATTGGTGGATAAATTCATCCACCAATAAAAAAGTGCTGTCCAGAGTTCTAAACAAAAAAAAAGCTTAGATGCCTTCTTTTTCAAATAAACGGCCAGATTACGAGTTTTGCGTTATGAGTTATGCGGTGCTACTGTGCAGTTTTTTCTCACAGCTCACTTACCTGCAGCGCTGGTATTACAGGTTTTTACAAACCCGACGTTAAAAGGCAAGAAGTGAGTGTAGAGCAAAATTGAGCTCCATACCACACTCCAATACCAGCGCTGCTTAAGTGAGCGGTGAGCTGGTCGTACGTGCTCGTGCACGATTTCCCCATAGACATCAATGGGGAGAGCCGGCTGAGAAAAAGCCTAACACCTGCCAAAAAGCAGCGTAAATCTCAGTAACACAGCCCCATTGATTCCTATGGGGAAACACATTTTACAGGGAGTGCAGAATTATTAGGCAAATGAGTATTTTGACCACATCATCCTCTTTATGCATGTTGTCTTACTCAAAGCTGTATAGGCTCGAAAGCCTACTACCAATTAAGCATATTAGGTGATGTGCATCTCTGTAATGAGAAGGGGTGTGGTCTAATGACATCAACACCCTATATCAGGTGTGCATAATTATTAGGCAACTTCCTTTCCTTTGGCAAAATGGGTCAAAAGAAGGACTTGACAGGCTCAGAAAAGTCAAAAATAGTGAGATATCTTGCAGAGGGATGCAGCACTCTTAAAATTGCAAAGCTTCTGAAGCGTGATCATCGAACAATCAAGCGTTTCATTCAAAATAGTCAACAGGGTCGCAAGAAGCGTGTGGAAAAACCAAGGCGCAAAATAACTGCCCATGAACTGAGAAAAGTCAAGCGTGCAGCTGCCATGATGCCACTTGCCACCAGTTTGGCCATATTTCAGAGCTGCAACATCACTGGAGTGCCCAAAAGCACAAGGTGTGCAATACTCAGAGACATGGCCAAGGTAAGAAAGGCTGAAAGACGACCACCACTGAACAAGACACACAAGCTGAAACGTCAAGACTGGGCCAAGAAATATATCAAGACTGATTTTTCTAAGGTTTTATGGACTGATGAAATGAGAGTGAGTCTTGATGGGCCAGATGGATGGGCCCGTGGCTGGATTGGTAAAGGGCAGAGAGCTCCAGTCTGACTCAGACGCCAGCAAGGTGGAGGTGGAGTACTGGTTTGGGCTGGTATCATCAAAGATGAGCTTGTGGGGCCTTTTGGGGTTGAGGATGGAGTCAAGCTCAACTCCCAGTCCTACTGCCAGTTTCTGGAAGACACCTTCTTCAAGTAGTGGTACAGGCAGAAGTCTGCATCCTTCAAGAAAAACATGATTTTCATGCAGGACAATGCTCCATCACACGCGTCCAAGTACTCCACAGCGTGGCTGGCAAGAAAGGGTATAAAAGAAGAAAATCTAATGACATGGCCTCCTTGTTCACCTGATCTGAACCCCATTGAGAACCTGTGGTCCATCATCAAATGTGAGATTTACAAGGAGGGAAAACAGTACACCTCTCTGAACAGTGTCTGGGAGGCTGTGGTTGCTGCTGCACGCAATGTTGATGGTGAACAGATCAAAACACTGACAGAATCCATGGATGGCAGGCTTTTGAGTGTCCTTGCAAAGAAAGGAGGCTATATTGGTCACTGATTTGTTTTTGTTTTGTTTTTGAATGTCAGAAATGTATATTTGTGAATGTTGAGATGTTATATTGGTTTCACTGGTAAAAATAAATAATTGAAATGGGTATATATTTGTTTTTTGTTAAGTTGCCTAATAATTATGCACAGTAATAGTCACCTGCACACACAGATATCCCCCTAAAATAGCTATAACTAAAAACAAACTAAAAACTACTTCCAAAACTATTCAGCTTTGATATTAATGAGTTTTTTGGGTTAATTGAGAACATGGTTGTTGTTCAATAATAAAATTAATCCTCAAAAATACAACTTGCCTAATAATTCTGCACTCCCTGTATGTTTACACCTAACACCCTAACATGAACCCCGAGTCTAAACACCACTAATCTTACACTTATTAACCCCTAATCTGCCGCCCCCGACATCGCTGACACCTACATTATACTTATTGACCCCTAATCTGCTGCTCCGGACACTGCCACCTACATTATACTTATTAACCCCTAATCTGCTGCCCTCAACATAGCAGACACCTACATTATATTTATTAACCCCTAATCTCCCGCCCCCAATGTCGTCGCAACCTACCTACACTTATTAACCCCTTATCTGCCACCCCAATGTCTCCGCCACTATATTAAATGTATTAACCCCTAAATCTAAGTCTAACCCTAACACCCCCTAACTTAAATATAATTTAAATAAATCTAAATAAAATTACTTTAATTAACTAAATTATTCCTATTTAAAACTAAATACTTACTTATAAAATATACCCTAAGCTAGCTACAATATAACTAATAGTTACATTGTAGCTATCTTAGGGTTTATTTTTATTTTACAGGCAAGTCTGTATTTATTTTAACTAGGTAGAATAGTTACTAAATAGTTATTAACTATTTGGACCTGCAATAGAGCTAAATGGGTTTGTATTTTTTTTTACAGGTAAAAGAGCTGATTTCTGTGGGGCAATGCCCCGCAAAAGGCCCTTTTAAGGGCTATTGATAGTTTAGTTTAGGCTAGGGTTTTTTTTTTTATTTTAGTAGTTTTGTTTTGTGATTTAGCTAATTTAATTTAATTTATTTAATTGTATTTAATTTAGTTAATTTATTTAATTGTAGTGTAGTCTTTCGGGTTAGTGTAACTTAGGTTAGGTTTTATTTTACAGGTCAATTTGTATTTATTTTAGCTAGGTAGTTATTAAATAGTTAATAACTATTTAGTAACTATTCTACCTAGTTAAAATATATAAAAACTTGCCTGTAAAATAAAAATATACCCTAAGCTAGCTACATGTAAATATTAGTTATATTGTAGCTAGCTTAGGGTTTATTTTATAGGTAAGTATTTAGTTTTAAATAGGAATAATTTAGTTAATGATAGTAATTTTATTTATATTTATTTAAATTATATTTAAGTTAGGGGGTGTTAGGGTTAGGGTTAGACTTAGGTTTGGAGGTTAATAAATTTAGAATAGTGTCTGCAACATTGGGGGTGGCAAATTAGGGGTTAATAAATATAATGTAGGTTGCGGCGATGTCCGGAGCGGAAGATTAAGGGTTAATAAGTATAATGTAGGTGGCGGCGATGTTAGGGGCGTCAGATTAGGGGTTAATAATATTTAACTAGTGTTTGCGAGGCGGGAGTGCTGCTGTTTAGGGGTTAATATGTTTATTTTAGTGGCGGCGATGTCCGGAGCGGCAGATTAGGGGTTAAAAATTTTATTATAGTGTTTGCGATGCGGGAGGGCCTTTGTTTAGGGGTTAATAGGTAGTTTATCTGTGTTAGTGTACTTTTTAGCACTTTAGTTATGAGTTTTAGGCTACAGCATTGTAGTGTAAAACTCATGACTATTGACTTTAGAATGCGTTAGGAATCTTGGAGGTAGAGGGTGTACCGCTCACTTTTTGGCCTCCCAGGACAGACTCATAATACCCGCGCTATGGAAGTCCCATAGTTAAAAGTGTTTACAAAATTTACGTAAGTCGGTTTGCGGTAAGGCCAAAAAAGTGTGCGGTGCCCCTAAACCTGCAAGACTCGTAATAGCAGCGGTAGTGAAAAAGCAGTGTTAGGACCTGTTAACGCTGCTTTTTCAGCTTACCGCAAAACTTGTAATCTAGCCGAAAGATAGCAAGCGAATGAAGAAAAAATGATAATAGGAGTAAATTAGAAAGTTGCTTAAAATTGCATGCTCTATCTGAATCACGAAAGAAAAAATTTGGGTTCAGTGTCCCTTTAATTGATGCTTCTTTACGTTTTTTGATTGAACAAAAAAAATGTGAAGTCCTGTATTTGCCTATTACTCATTATTTTGGAAACAGTCTGATTAATTATATCTTTCTTTGTAGTGTTTTTCACAAATTTTATTTGTACAATGTATCCTATTATTTCTACTTTGTTTTTTTCTATCATTATAATAGATACATTTTACTTTGTATTTAATATTATACATTTAACAATCTTGGAAAGAAGCCATTTGCTTATTATAGTTATGTAAAATCATATCTTCTGCACCAAGAAGCTAATATAAATTCTAGAATGTTTAATATATTTGCCCCTATGCATACTTAGGACTGTTTATTGAATTTTAATCCATCATTTCAAAGGAATCTATTCACTATGGGGAGGAACTTTTAAACATGGCCATACTTAGTCAATACATCTTAAATTCCTAATTTATTGCTTGATAAACATGGCAGGGTCCTTGTCAGTGTGAGTACATTGCTGCTGATGTGGAATATTTTATCATTAATGAAAAGCAAATGCAAAAGAGAAAAAAGAAAGAAAAAAATACTTTTTCAAAGATAATAGATCATTTTAATTTTATACGGATGTCTTACACCGAGATTACGAGTTTTGTGTTAGAGGCTGTGCGGTGCTAACGAGCTGTTTTGTTCACCGCTCACTTACATGCAGCGCTGGTATTACAGGTTTTTACAAACCCGTCGTTAAAAGGCAAGAAGTGAGCGTAGAGCAAAATTTTGCTCATTACCGCACTCCAATACCAGCGCTGCTTAAGTCAGCGGTGAGC
Organism: Bombina bombina; assembly: GCF_027579735.1. NCBI lineage: Eukaryota > Metazoa > Chordata > Amphibia > Anura > Bombinatoridae > Bombina > Bombina bombina. Next base: position 105,172,418 of record NC_069501.1, read on the forward strand.
TGGTGTAACGTGCTCGTACACGATTTCCCCATAGGAATTAACGGGGAGAGCCGGCTGAAAAAAAGTCTAACACCTGCCAAAAAGCAGCGAAAAGCTCCCTAACGCAGCTCCATTGATTCCTATGGGGAAATAAAATTTATGTCTACACCCTAACATGAACCCCCGAGTCTAAACACCCCTAATCTTACACTTATTAACCCCTAATCTGCCGTCCCGACATTGCCGACACCTGGATTATATTATTAACCCCTAATCTGCCGCTCCGGACACTGCTGCCACCTACATTATATGTATGAACCCCTAATCTGCTGATGCCAACATCGCCGACACCTACATAATATTTATTAACCCCTAATCTGCCACCCCCAATGTCACCACCACCTACCTACACTTATTAACCCCTAATCTGCCGCCCCCAATGTAGCCGCCACTATAATAAACATATTAACCCCTAAAAAACATTAGTTAAATAGTATTAACCCCTAATCTGCCATCCCTAACATCGCCTCCACCTACCTACATTTATTAACCCCAAATCTGCCGCCCCAACGTCGCTGCCACTATATTAAAGTTATTAACCCCTAAACCTAAGTCTAACCCTAAACCTAACACCCCCTAACTTAAATATAATTTAAATAAATCTAAATAAATATTCCTATCAATAACTAAATTATTCCTATTTAAAACTAAATACTTACCTGTAAAATAAACCCTAAAATAGCTGCAATATAAATAATAGCTACATTGTAGCTAGTTTAGGATTTATTTTTATTTTTCAGGCAAGTTTGTATTTATTTTAACTAGGTAGAATAGTTATTTAATAGTTATTAACTATTTAATAACTACCTAGCTAAAATAAATACAAATTTACTTGTAAATTAAAACCTAACCTAAGTTACACTAACACCTAACACTAAACTATAATTAAATAAATTAACTAAATTAAATACAATTACCTAAATGAAATTAAATTAGCTAAAGCACAACCCCCCCCCCCCCACTAAATTACATACAATAATAAACAAATTACAGAAATTTAAACTAATTACACCTAATCTAATAGCCCTATTAAATTAAAAAAGACCCCCCCCCAAAAAAAAACCCTAGCCTAAACTAAACTACCAATAGCCCTTAAAAGGGCCTTTTGCGGGGCATTGCCCCAAAGTAATCAGCTCTTTTACCTGTAAAAAAAAATACAAACAACCCCCCAAGAGTAAAACCCACCACCCACACAACCAATCCCCAAATAAAATACTAGCTTAAAAAACCTAAGCTCCCCATTGCCCTGAAAAGGGCATTTGGATGGGCATTGCCCTTAAAAGGGCAGTTAGCTCTTTTGCCACCCAAACCCTAATATAAAAAATAAAACCCACCCAATACACCCTTAAAAAAACCTAACACTAACCCCCTGAAGATCGACTTATCGGGAGACGTCTTTATCCAAGCCGGGCGTAGTGGTCCTCCAGACACGCAGAAGTCTTCATCCAAGCCGGGCAGAAGTGGTCCTCCAGACGGGCAGAAGTCTTCATCCAGATGGCATCTTCTATCTTCATCCATCCGGCGCGGAGCGGGTCCATCTTCAAAACATCCGACGCGGAGCATACTCTTCATCCGACGACTAAAACAGAATGAAGGTACCTTTAAGTGACGTCATCCAAGATGGTGTCCCTTAGATTCCGATTGGCTGATAGAATTCTATCAGTCAATCGGAATTAAGGTAGAAAAAATCCTATTGGCTGATGCAATCAGCCAATAGGATTGAAGTTCTATCCTATTGACTGATCCAATCAGCCAATAGGATTGAGCTTGCATTCTATTGGCTGATTGGAACAGTCAATAAAATGCAAGCTCAATCCTATGGGCTGATTGCGAGGCGGGAGTGCAGTGGTTTAGGGGTTAATATGTTTATTATAGTGGCGGCGACGTTGGGGGTGGCAGATTAGGGGTTATTAAGTGTAGGTAGATGGCGGTGACATTGGGGCAGCAGATTAGGGGTTAATAAATATAATTTAGGTGTCAGCAATGTTGGGGTCAGCAGATTAGGGGTTCATACATATAATGTAGGTGGCGGCGGTGTCCGGAGTGGCAGATTAGGGGTTAAAATTTGTATTATAGTGTTTGCGATGCGGGAGGGCCTCAGTTTAGGGGTTAATAGGTAGTTTATGGGTGTTTTTTTAGCACTTTTTTTAGCACTTTAGTTATGAGTTTTATGTTATGGCGTTGTACCATAAAACTCTTAACTACTGACTTTTAAATGCGTTAGGACTCTTGACAGGGTAGGGTGTACCGCTCACTTTTCGCCCTCCCAGGACAGACTCGTAATATTAGCGATATGTAAGTCCCATAGAAAAAAGACTTTACGAAGTTTACTTAAGTCGTTTTGCGGTAAGGCCAAAGAACTGTGCAGTGACCCTAAACCTTCAAGACTCGTAATAGCAGCGGGCATAAAAAAAGCAGCGTTAGGACCTCTTAACGCTGCTTTTTTACCCTAACGCACAACTTGTAATCTAGCCGTTACTCTTTATTCAGTTTTTTTGGTAGGTCTCACTCTTCTAAATTGTTTTTTTTTTGACAATCACACTTGATTTCAGAAATCAATTTTTCAAATTCTTCAGCAATGTAACTCATTGACTTTTATGATTCTTACAAAACATGCAATTTTAAACAACTTTCCAATTGATTTCCATTATATAATTTGCTTTGTTCTTATGTTATTATGTGTTGAAAAGCAAACCTACGTAGCCCCTTGGAGCAGCAATGCACTAATTAGTGGCTGCACATATATGCCTCTTGTCATTGGCTCGCTTTATGTGTCCAGCTATCTACCAGTTGTGCATTTCTTCTCCTTCACTAAAGGATACTTAAAGAATTAGGCAAATAGATAATAAAACTAAATTGGAAAGTGTTTTAAAATGGTATGTTCTATCTGAATTACAGTATGAAGGAAAAATGTGGGGCTTCATGTCCCTTTAAATCATAAATCAGGAGGATATTTTGACTCTCAAGTACAAATTAACACAAATTAACGGAAAGCTGGAAAGAAAAACAATGCTATATTATTTTACTGGATACAAGTGCAACAAATATATGTTGAAAAGGTATTTTCTTGTGACATATTTATTATTATTTATATACATATGATACAAAAAATTAGTTTCAGGTGAAACGCTTGAAAAACAAAATTTATGCTTACCTGATAAAATTATTTCCGGACATGGAGAGTCTACAACGTCATTCCAATTGCTAGTGGGATATTCAACTCCTGGCCAGCAGGAGAAGGCAAAGAGCATCCGACAACGCTGTTAACTGTAACTGCTTACCCATAACCCCCAGTCATTAAGCCAATGGAAATGGAAAGGAAGAAAACACAAGGGTGAAAAGGTGCCTGAGGTGTACTGAAAAAAACTGCTGAATTAAAAATAAAAAGAGGGTGGGGTTGTGGACCCCGACCCTCCCCCGCGCTTCTTCCTCCATTACCAATTATATTTTCACGTACGCACCAGGGGTACGCGTACCACAGGTTGGGAAGCACTGCTCTATAGGAATGGTAGTTCTCTTGGCAAGAGTAAAAATAGCCCCTTCTACTTTAGGAACCGTTTAAGTCACGAATAGAGTCAGCAACAGGAAACATCTTCTTAATAACAGGGGAAGGGGAAAAAGGAACCCCTGGCTTATCCCATTCCTGAGCAATAATTGCAGACATCTTCCTTGGGACAGGAAAAACCTCCTCAGAAGATGGGGAATCATAGACTCTATCCAATTTACAAGATTTCGTAGGGTTGGCAGCCACCGAAGGTTCAGAGTCATCTAAAGTAGCTAGAACCTCCTTCAATAGTAACCGGAGGTGCTCAAGCTTAAATAAAAAATTAACCTCTTTAGATTCTGAAGATTTCTCTTTTAAAGTATCTTATACTGAGATCTCACGTTCAGAAGCTACTGAAGTATTCTCCTCATCAGACATCTGAGCAAGAGTGGCTAATGCAGTCGTAAATCAGGCAAATGTTTATAGATTTTCTCTTACATTTTCCCAATGCAGGAAAAGTGGACAAAGCCACAGTTACTGCAAAAGAAACTTGAGCAGCAAAATCCCCAGGGAAATAAACACCCCCAGGTGGATGAGAGGACACAGAAGACACAGTATGAGAAACAACTAAGGCTTGGGACATCTGAGGAGAAAGCTGAGGCAATGTCACCCACAGCAGAATCCTGAGAGACACTTGGCTCAGTAGGGAGAATTTTTTCTTTGCATTTTAAAGTCTTTGCTAAACAGAATGAACAAAACTGCATAGGCAGGGCAATCTGGTTATCTAAACAAAGTAAACATCTATCTATAGAAATAGATTGATCCTTATCTGTATCCATAGTCTGGAATAACGTTCCCACAAATAATGTGCAAATATAGAAATTGTAATGCAACAATAAAAAATTTAATTTTTCAGAAAAAAGTAAATTTTAATTAGATAATATTAAAAAACTACAATCGATTCTAAGGTTAACTTAAACAAACTGCCTCAGATGCCTGAGGCTCCTACCGGCTCAAGGAAAAATACCCCACTAGTAAGAGAAACTCTGTTGATTTCCTCCTCTGGGGATCCGGAGAGTAGATTAACAGGAGCCGATTCAGAAATGACACTGCAGAATCCAAGACAGCTGCACTAACGCTATTACCGCTCCGCTTCGTGAAAGTGGAAGTGCGGTCCACACGTGATCACAGAAAATAAACTGCGACACATATTTACACCGCTCTAAAAGAGCGCAAAAGTTTGCAGTTTCAAACCAACGTTAATCTGAATGTAGGACAGAAAGTGGGAATAATATTATCCGGTACTGTAGCCCAATAACTACCAATAAAGATGTAAGCCTCTAAACAAGAAGCACAAATAAAAGGGAGGTAGCCAATAAAGAACTATTTTAATGTTAACCCCTAAACTCCCCTGGCCAAGTGAAAACTCTCCTATGAACTGCCCCTCATACAATAAAAAATATAAGTGCCATGTCCATAAAATGACTCCTTAATTAATAAAGAGTATTATGTCCCAAATAAAGGATCTGAATAGAGGATTAACCTCCTAAGTGCTGCTATCCTTCTGTACCTAGAAGGCAAAATCCTGTGATAAATGTTGATCCTTAGGTATGGCAAGCGCTTAAATCCCTGTCATAGACCTGTGGGAAAAGAAAAAACAGAGTAACTAACTCTGGCATTCTGCAAAGGGGTAGCAAAGTGTTAAAAGTAAAGCAAAGACTTCCTTGCCGCCTGTTAACTGGCAAAAAGCACCACTACTCTTACTCAAGATATTTACATGGACACAGCTAGACCCCAATCCTTGCTTGCAGGGAAAAGTACCCATAAAAGGATTAAAATCTTCAGATACCATCTTTGCGCAACTTCCATTGACAGAGGCAAAGAGAATGACTGGGGGTTATGGGTAAGGCAGTTACACTTAACAGCTTTGCTGGGGTGCTCTTTGCCTACTCCTGCTGGCCAGGAGTTGAATATCCCACTAGTAATTGGAATGACGTTGTGGACTCTCCATGTCTTAGGAAAGAAATAGAAAAATAGTTTCATCCAAAATTAGTTCTTGGTTTCATTCAGTTCAGACATATTTTGACAACATTATTATTCTTTGATTTATTGAAATTCAATAACCTCTAATGTCCTATGAGGAACATATTCAAAGAAACAGAGGAGCAGTGAAACAAAGATATATATTTTTTTAATGGGCCAGAATTGTCAAGAACAAAAGTGAATCTTAAATTCTCATTGGCTGACACAGATTTCAAGACATGATGTCACAAAGAGGTGCAGTTAATGTAGTGGCAAGGGAACTGGATGGGGGAAGGTGATTCAAACCCCTCAATCTCAGCCCCCTAGCAGCTACCTGCAATCAACACCCCTCATTTAAAAATTTTTTTGTCAAGTTATAGACACAAAAAAAATCGAAAAATGTGAAAAGACCCTTAATATAGTTTTTTTGTACATTTTTGTCTGTGGAAAGCAAACAATGTGCTTTCATTTCTACTTTTGCACAAATGAGACCCTCTAGTTTTTAATATAGCCTCCAAAAGCCTGTATGTGCTGCTCTTTCAAATTTGGGTACTCATAATAGCAATTTATTAAGGTGCTCACATTAGCAACAGTGGTCACTTGGCTATTTTCAATCAGCTAGATTATGAGTTTTGAGAGCTATAGGGAAATTAACGACCACCACAAAAGTGGCGGTATTTAACCTCCCTATAGCGCTGCTATTACAGGTTTTGCAAAACCCGGCTTGTGCGGGCGATATGGTTGCGTTAAGCTCCATACCTCACCCAAATACAAGCGTGCTTTGAAGTGCTCGTGCACGATTTCCCCATAGACATCAATGGGGAGAGTCGGCTAAAAAAAAGCCTAACACCTGCGATCACGGAAACAAAAGCTCCGTAATGCAGCCCCATTGATGTCTATGGGGAAAGAAAAAGCTACGTTTAAACCTAACACCCAAACATAAAAAAACCTGTCTAAACACCACTAATCTGCTGCCCCTAACATCGCCGCCACCTACATTAAGTTATTAACCCCTAATCTGCTTCCCCCGATATCGCTGTCACCTACATACAGTTATTAACCCCTAATCTGCTGTCCCTAACATCAACGCCACCTAAATAAAACTATTAACCCCTAATCTGCCATCCCCGATATCGGCGCCACCTACATTACGGTTATTAACCCCTAATCTGCCGCCCCCAATGTCGCCGCCACTATACTAAAGTTATTAACCCCTAAACCTCTGGCCCCCCACATCACTAACACTAAATAAATATATTAACCCCTAAACCTAACCCTGACGTAACCCTAACCCTAAGCATTTATCCTAACCCCCCTAACTTAAATATAATTAAAATAAACACTAAATTACACAAAATAAAAAACTAAATTATCAAAAATAAAAACGAATTACTCCTAATCTAATAGCCCTATCAAAATAAAAAAGTCCACCCAAAATAAAACAAACCCTAGCCTACACTAAACTGCCAATGGCCCTTAAAAGGGCCTTTTGTGGGGCATTGCTTCAAAGAAATCGGCTCTTTTACCTGTTAAAAAAATATAAACACCCCCCCCCCCAACAGTAAAACACACCACCCACCCAACCAAACCCCCCAAATAAACCTAAGCTAACCATTGCCCTGAAAAGGGCATTTGGATGGGCATTGCCCTTAAAAGGGCATTTAGCTCTTTTACATTGCCCAAACCCTAAACTAAAAATAAAACCCACCCAATAAACCCTTAAAAAACCTAACCCCAATGATCCACTTACAGTTTTCGAAGACCGGACATCCATCCTCATCCAGGCGGCAGAAGTCTTCATCCAAGTGGGCAGAAGTCCTCATCGAAGCCGGCAGATGTCTTCATCCAAGCAGGCAGAAGTCTTCATTCAGACGGCATCTTCTATCTTTCCGGCACGGGTCCATCTTCAAGACATCTGGCGAGGAACATCCTCTTCTTCCGATCGCTGCTGTAGAATGAAGTTTCCCTTTAAGTGACGTCATCCAAGATGGTGTCCCTTACATTCCAATTAGCTGATAGATTTCTATCAGCCAATAGGAATTAAAGGTGAAAAAATCCTATTGGCAATCAGTCAATAGGATTGAGCTTTCATTCTATTGGCTGATCCAATCAGCCAATAGGATTGAGCTCACATTCTATTGGCTATTCTAATCAGCCAATAGAATGCAAGCTCAATCCTATTGGCTGATTGCAATGGATATCTTGAAGATGGACCCGCTCCGCACCAGATGTATTAAGAAGATGCTGTCTTTATGAAGAATTCTGCCCGCTTGGATGAAGACTTCTGCCGGCTTCGATGAGGAAGTATTTAGTTTTAAATAGGAATTATTTAGGTAGTAATTGTAAGGTTTATTTAGATTTATTTTAATTATATTTAAAGGGACAGTCTACACCAGAATTGTTATTGTTTTAAAAGATAGATAATCCCTTTATTACCCATTCCCCAGTTTTGCATAACCAACACAGTTATATTTATATACTTTTTACCTCTGTGATTATCTTGAATCTAGGCCTATGCAAACTGTCCCTTTATTTCAGTTATTTTGACAGAATTGCAGTTTAGCCAATCAGTGCTGGCTCCCAGATAACTTCACGTGCATGAGCACAGTGTTATCTATATGAAACACATGAACTAACACCCTCTAGTGGTGAAAAACTGTTAAAATGCATTCTGAAAAGAAGTTACCTTCAAGGTCTAAGAAATTAGCATATGAACCTCCTAAATTAAGCTTTCAACTAAGAATACCAAGAGGACAAAGCAAAATTGGTGATAAAAGTAAATTGGAAAATTGTTTAAAATGACATGCCCTATCTGAATCTTAAAAGTTTATTTTGGATTAGACTGTCCCTTTAAGTTAGGGGGTGTTAGGGTTAGGGTTAGACTAAGGCTTTGGGTTACGTTAGGGTTAGGGTTAGGTTTAAGGGTTAATATATTTATGTAGTGATGTCGGAGGCCAGAGGTTTAGGGGTTAATAGTTTATTGTATTATATTTTGTTGTGGGGGGCTTGCAATTTAGTGGTTAATAGGTTTATTATAGCGGAGGTGTTGGTGGACAGCAGATTTGGGGTTAATAATATTTAAATAGTGTTTGCGATGCGGGAGGGCGGCAGTTTAGGGGTTAATAGGTTTATGATGGTGGCGACGATGTTGGGGAGCGGTGGAATAGGGGTTAATACATGTTTTAAGTGGTGGCAATGTCCAGAGTGGCAGATTAGGGGTTAATATTTTTATTTTAGTATTTGCGATGCGGAACGGCCTCGGTTTAGGGGTTAATAGGTAGTTTATGGGTGTTAGTGTACTTTTTAACACTTAGTTATGAGTTTTATGGTACAGCTTTGTAACGTAAAACTCATGACTACTGACTTTAGATGGTGGTACGAATCTTGTCAGTATAGGGTGTACCACTCACTTTTTGGCCTCACAGCAAAACTTGTAATACGGCGCTATGAAAGTCCCATTGAAAAAGGACTTTTTTAAAGTGCGTTACTGACGTTGCGTGACGGCCAAAAAGACTTGTAATAGCAGCGTTAGGGAAAAAGCATTGTTGCTTTTTCACTCATAACGCAAAACTTGTAATCTAGCTGATATTTATTAAAATCTTAACAAAATAAAGCATTTTTTTCAACATTTTTGCTGCAGCCTTCTCACATGCATTGGGAAATATAAATAATATATAATGAAGGTATATTCTTAATCTGCTGGGCCTGCTGAAAACAACTGTGTGGCCCAGATTTCAAGTGGAGCACTCTTGGCGAGACTGCCTTCAAACACTAATTTCAGCCCTTTATAAACTTGCACTGCCAATCTCGATCACAAGAAGATCCCGTTTGGGCTGTGTTAACTGTAGTTCTATCATCAAAAGTCCACACTTTGTACATCCTCAAACTGGGTATAAATTCAAATTTAAGGATTATTACACCTGCAACACTAACTTTGTAATCTATCTGATAAAGTGTCCGTGTGGGCGTGCCTATGTAGGCGAGTCCACTAGACGGGTAGGGGACCGCATCACGGAGCATAAAAGCAATATCAGGTGCAAGGTATTGACTGCCCCAGTAGCATATCATTTTTTGCAAGCAGGGCATCATGTGAGCCAACTTCGCTTCCAAGTTATCGATCATGTCAAGACCCCAAGGCGGGGCGGTAACAGGACTCTGTTACTGAAACAACGGGAATCCTATTGGATTTTTAAGTTGGATACCTTGGAACCGAAGGGAATGAACCGTGAAATTGACTGGTCTATTTTCTATTGATGCCCTGCTTGCCTCTCTCTATATGGATGTATAGCATATATATATATGCATTTATATGCGTGTGTATGTCTATACATAGGTGTAAAAAATCCTTCATTTTGAGGTGCAATGAGTTATCACTCTCTGTTCCTCTTCATATATAGACATCCTTTCATTTAAAGTAGAGCCACTATTAAAAAAGGACAGTCCTTTCTTGTCATTTAATTTAATTTATTTTAAGTTAATTATGAATTTAAAGTTTAGCAAGATGTTGATGTTTTCCAGCTTTGCAGAATGAAATATAATGCAAACATGCATTTTACAACATGATGCAATTTCTTTTATGTCTGCATATTATCCTAATTGGATATTGTAAACATGTAAATATTTTCTTGAGGCCTCCTTTTATTTAAAGTTTGTTTTTTGTTTTTTATTTTGCATGTCACGCCACCCTTGACCAGTAGGGGTCAATATAGCAGCAATATTAATGGGCCATTGTCAATATAAAGAATTGAAAGAGTTAATATGATGAAGCAATTACCTGGCCCAGCCTATTTAAACAGGTGTGGTGTGTATGTTTGTTATCACATGACTAAGGGGTACTGACCCCGAAACGTTGTGGTGTTCTGTGTCTGATCCTGTTCAAATTAAATTTTGGGATTTTTAGCAAGAGGAGCTACCCTTGTTTTTCTTCTTCATACTCTATTGCTGGGAGTGTGGCAGTCACTCCAAAGGAGTACCCTCTACCCTGGGGTTATAAGCTGGTGCTGGATTATCTTCATTTTCCACAACCATTTGATACATTATATTATGTACAAATGAAACTATACTAGGAGCCTTCCTATCTTTCCATGATTTGAGTATCATTTGTCTAGCTTGTAAGGTTGCAGTGTTGATCAATGGCTTATTCTGCACGTTGTCTGGGCAGGTAAAAAAAACATAGAGTAGATCAGCAGCTGGAGAAATTACATCTATAACAGGCATTAACACCTTGACTATTCAATTTCGCCAGTATCTTAGGCGTAAGATATGATCTATTCAAAAGTTTATAATGTGATTCTCTCGCAGCTATATTAGACGAAAATTTTGTAACTCTACTGAAGCTTTTTTGAAAAAAATCCAGATTAATACCTGACATATCAGAACTCCAGGAAAGGAAAAGCTTATTGACTTTAGATTTTGCCTCTTTAAGAGCCAAAGTCCTATAAATTGATGTCATAGAATGTTTACCCATGTGGTATCTGTTGATAATTGGATCAAGCAGGCCCAACGTCCAAGAGTCTCCTTCCACAGAGTTCTGACTGTGAATAAAGTGCCTAACTTGCAGGTAGGCAAAAAATGGATCTCTTATCTAAATTAAATTCTCTAGATAATGGGGGGGGGGTAGTTATCAACGTGTCAACTTTCCTGCCTTCGCCGGCCCAATACGCCTGCCTAAGCTCGCCTCACATCGCCGCCGCGGACCTGAAAATGTTCGCCTAAGTTATCAAGTAAAGCTGTCAAAAAGCCGTGGGGCGATGAGCAGCGGACTGTGAGAGTTATCACACCTCCGATCTCGCTGCTCTTCGGCTGTTTGACAGCTTTCTTGCTAGCCTGTCACTAAGCACTCACACTAAACTACACTGTTCTACCCCCTATACCGGTGCCCCTGGAGCCCCCCGCAACTAAATAAAGTTACTAACCCCTAAACTGCCGCTCCTAGACCCCGCCGCAAGTCTTATAAATGTATTAACCCCTAAACCGCCGCTCCCGGACACCGCTGCCACCTACATTATACCTAGTAACCCCTATCCTGCCCCCCCTATACCGTCACCCTCTATAATAAAGTTATTAACCCCTATCCTGCTGATCCCGCACCTCGCCGCAAATAAATAAATAGTTTAACCCCTAAACCGCCGCTCCCTGAACCCGCCGCAACCTATATTACATTTATTAACCCCTATCCTGCCCCCCCTACACCGTCACCACCTATAATAAATTTATTAACCCCTATCCTGCCCCCCACTACACCGCCCCCACTGTAATAAAATTATTAACCCCTAAACCTAAGTCTAACACTAACCCTAACACCCCCCTAACTTAAATATTAATTAAATAAATCTAAATAATATTTCTCTTATTAACTAAGTTAATCCTATTTAAAACTAAATACTTACCTTTAAAATAAACCCTAATATAGCTACAATATAAATAGTAATTATATTGTAGCTATTTTAGGATTTATTTTTATTTTACAGGTACCTTTCAATTTATTTTAACTAGGTACAATAGCTATTAAATAGTTATTAACTATTTAATAGCTTACCTAGCTAAAATAAAGAGAAATGTACCTGTAAACTAAAAACTAACCTAAGTTACAATTACACCTAACACTACACTATACTTTAATAAATTATTCCTATTTAAAACTAAATACTTACCTGTAAAATAAACCCTAAGATAGCTACAATATAATTAATAATTACATTGTAGCTATCTTAGGATTTATATTTATTTTACAGGTAACTTTGTATTTATTTTAGCTAGTTAGAATAGTTATTAAATAGTTATTAACTATTTAATAACTACCTAGCTAAAAGAAATACAAAATTACCTGTAAAATAAATCCTAACCTAAGTTACAATTAAACCTAACACTACACTATCATTACATTAATTAAATAAATTAACTACAAATAACTACAATTAAATACAATTACATAAACTAACTAAAGTACAAAAAATAAAAAAAGCTAAGTTACAAAAAATAAAAAAAAATAAGTTACAAACATTTAAAAAAATATTAAAGAATTTTAAGCTACTTACACCTTATCTAAGCCCCCTAATAAAATAACAAACCCCCCAAAATAAAAAAATGCCCTACCCTATTCTACATTAAAAAAGTTCAAAGCTCTTTTACCTTACCAGCCCTTAAAAGGGCCTTTTGTGGGGGCATGCCCCAAAGAATTCAGCTCTTTTGCCTGTAAAAGAAAAATACAACCCCCCCAACATTAAAACCCACCACCCACATACCCCTAATCTAACCCAAACTCCCCTTAAAATAACCTAACACTAATCCCCTGAAGATCATCCTACCTTGAGTCGTCTTCACTCAACCGAGCAGCGATGGAACCAAAGAGGACATCCGGAGCGGCAGAAGTGATCATCCAAGGGGCGCTGAAGAAATCTTCCATCCGATGAAGTGATCCTCCAAGCGGCACTGAAGAAATCTTCCATCCGGGTGATGTCATCTTCCAAGAGGCGCTGAAGAAGTCTTCTATCCGGGCGAGGTCATCTTCCAAGCCGGGTCTTCAATCTTCCTCCTGCCGACGCGGAACATCCTTCTTTCCCGACGGACTACCGACGAATGAAGGCTCCTTTAAGGGACGTCATCCAAGATGGCGTCCCTTCAATTCCGATTGGCTGATAGGATTCTATCAGCCAATCGGAATTAAGGTAGGAAAAATCTGATTGGCTGATTGAATCAGCCAATCAGATTCAAGTTCAATCCAATTGGCTGATCCAATCAGCCAATCAGATTGAGCTCGCATTCTATTGGCTGTTCCGATCAGCCAATAGAATGCGAGCTCAATCTGATTGGCTGATAGACAATCTACTTTTGCCGGTCTTTAGCCTTTGATAACTAAGGCGAATCAGCCTCGCCACAAATACGCTGCGGAATTCCAGCGTATTTGAGGATGACGGCTTGATAACTAAGCCCCAATGAGTCAAATCTTCTAATACATTTAGTAAGTGGATCTATCAGTTGTGTAAGAGATTTCAGGTTAGTAGAAGACCATACGTTAAAAGCAGAAAAGGTGCAACCACTTTCAATATCTGGGTTTCCCTGGATGGATAAATATTTAGAAAGTGTATGTTTTATCCCAAGATATGTACAGACTTTACTCCACACTAAAACTACATTGTAAATCACACATTTCAAAGTATAATCTTTAATATATTTGAGCTGATTGGAGTGTAAGAAAGCTTTGAGAGAGTACGGAGCTATTATAGCTTCTTCTATCTTACATTTTGTTATATAATCAGCTTCTGTAAGCCAGTCCAGATCAATTTTTGACATACATGCCAGATTGTAGTTTTTAATGTAAGGGAAGGCAAAGCCACCCATATCTTTGTGATGTGTCAATCCTATTAATAAAATACATGGTTTTAATGAGGCCCAAAGAAAGCAAGAACAGTTAGAGTTACATTTTTGAATATCTGTCTTACGTAAGAATAGGGGGATATTTTGCAGCAAGAATAACATTTTCGGGAAGAAACGCATTTTTATTAGGGCTATTTTTCTGACAAAGTCAGAGGCAATTTACTCCATTAATTTAAATCAGAGAAAGATTTTTGCCACATAGGAGTATAATTAGAGTCATACCATTCTTCCGGATCTTTGGAAATGATTATTCCTAAGTATTTAATGCTCCTTTCTGCCAGTTTAAAATGGTTATCCAAAAATCTATTTTTATTTTTAATCACCAATAAAATCTCTGATTTAGAGAGGTTAATCCTGTAGCCAGTAAACTTACTGAATAGTACTTACTAAATAGTATTGGTATATTCTTTTTGGAGTTCCTTATATAAAATAAAATATCATCCGCATACAGTGAAAGAGTAGAATTTTGTTGACCTATATTTACACCATCTAATATGTCGAAACATTTTACTGCTAGGGGTCCTAAAGCTATATCAAATAGTAGCGGAGATAAAGGACAACCCTGTCTTGTTCCTTTGTATAGAGTTATGGCCGAAGAAAGAAAACTGTTTATACTCAAGAAGGAAACAGAATTCTTATATATTAAACGTATATAGCTTAGAAAGTGACCTGTGAAGCCAAAGTTATTTAAGGCAGTGAAAAGATGATCCCATAGAACAGAATCAAAAGCCTTTTCGGCATCCACAATTAATAAGGCAAAGTCTTGCTTAGGCTTTGATTCCGTTCTATGTGGTGCTGGAGAAAATTCAATTAGTGTCATTGCATTGCTTTTCTTATATTCTTTTGAGCTGTTCGCCCAGGGAAAAAAACGATTTGGTCTGGATGTATTATCTCACCTACTACAGTTTTAAGTCGACTAGCTAATATACTACTAGATCTTTTAGTAGTTATTCAGCAGGGAAATAAGTCTATATGAGTCCATTAAACATTGATCCTTATCCTTCTTATGTATAAGTGTAATATTGGATGCAGTGACATTTTTTGATGCTTTATTTTGATATATAAAATAGGAATTAAACAAATTTGTTAATGTGGGAACAATTATTTTTGAAAGAATTTTATAGAATTGAGATGGTAATTGATCTAAAGTAATTTCTTTATTTAATGTTAATAATTGGTCAGGAAGAATTTTCGGTAATCTGAGTTCATCCCAAAAACACTCTTTAGCCTCTTTATTAATCTCTACAGGTGAGAATATTTCTTGGAAATATTTATAGAACTGCGTTAAGATGTCCTTTGGAGTATTATATTTGATTCCCTCAGAAAAAATTGTCCCAATATAGTTCTTGCTTCTGGAAAGATTAGCAAGCATTTTGGCAGATTTTGGAGAGAACCTGCCAAAAATTGCTTTATTTTTTATCTATTCTTGAGTCCGAAGTTGGTCAAGAAATATCTCTCTTTCTGTTTTGGCATTTTGATAGTTATTCCAGTTATTGCTATCTGGGCTTTCTATGTATCTAGCATATTTATTTTTAAGTTGGTTAGCCAGTTGAATGTCCCTATTTCTAAACTTCCTTTTCCTTTTTACCATATAAGCTTTTATCTCCTTTCTGAGACATGCCTTCGAAGCCTCCCAAAATATTTCTACCTTAGAGAGGTATTCCTTATTAAAGGAAACATATTCCCTCCATTTTTGTGTCAACTAATTTCTAAAATTAACATTGGAGGATAAAAAGGAGGGGAAAAAGAACTTTCCACATTGATTTTTCCATCTGTTCCCCACCTGGACAGATAATGCAATAATCGCATGATCCGTTCTAATTATATTTTGAATATCTGTAGAAATGTCTGTATGTAATAAGACTTTGCTCACCAAGAACATATCGATTCTTGAGAGGGTGTGGTGTGCTTTAGATTCACATGTAAACTGTCTTTCATCTGGGTGTTGTATTCTCCAAATGTCTTTTAGTTTAAGACTCTTGGAGAAGTTAGGTAGTATCTCTGCTTCTTTTTTAGACCTATAGGATCTCTTATTTTTGTGTCTGTCCAAGTAGGGAACAAAAACACTATTGAAATCACCCCAGATAATCATCTGTGTATTTACTAAATTAATTAATTTAGCAAAAAGTTTTTCCCAGAAATCTGGCCGACATTCATTTGGCGCATACAAGTTACACAACGTAAACAAAGAACCATTGGATTCTATTTCTAAAATCAAAAATCTCCCCTCTCGGTCTTTGTCTTGGGATAAAAGTCAAAAATATTTTTTTTTATTAAAGATACATGCCTCCCTCCATTTTTCTATTTTTTGCGGCTACAGCAATCACCTCTCCAATCCAACCCATCCTGAGTTTCTCAGCTTCCTGACAGTTCAAATGTGTCTCTTGTAAAAATACATGATCTGGTTTATATTTTTTAAGATGGTGGATTATGTTTTTTCCTCTTGGCCAGGGATGAAAATCCCCCCACGTTCCAAGAGAGAAAATCAATCGTGTATTTCATTTATAAATAAACTTCTGTAATTGGAGACAGCATCTGAAAGAAAGGGAAAAAAAAAGAAAACAAATAAAAACACAAAAAGATGGAGAAGTTCCAAGAATCTAATGCTAAAGATGGATATCTTATCCTGTACATCTTACTAATATGGCTTGGTGTTTTCAAGAAACCGCTTGGCTTCTTCTATCTTATCAAGTAAAATTATTTTATTGTCAAGATATATTTTAATTTTAGCAGGATATGTCATAGTGGCTTTAAAGCCTGCACTTAATCAAGTGAGTACACAATGGGGCCATTTCTCTCCTTTTGTTTAAGCTCTCAGCAGAGAAGTCCTGGAACAAAAGTATACGTTCTTTGTTAATTACTAAAAGTCCCTTTTATCTGTAATATGACAGTACTTTTTGCTTGTCTTGAAAATTTAAGAATTTTACTAATATTGTTTTTTTTTAATTTATTGTGTTTCCCTTTATATTGTAAATCCCTAATCTATGTATCCTTTCTACTGCCATAATGGGGGTATCTGTTGGCATACCAAGAATCTGCAGTAGTGTGCATGTAACAAAGCTCATGAGATCAGAGTATTCAGGGTTCTCCGGGAGTATTTTAATATTGTTTCTACATGACCTATCCTCTAATTCGTCTAGATGAGATTGGAGGGTGTGTAAAGTTTTAGTTTGTGTATTGAGCAAGGTTTGTTGGGTGTACTGAAGATCGTCTAAATCTGATATTCTGCTTTCAATCTCCACAAGTCTTTTGGAGAATTACTTAAGTTCATTTGTTAACAAAGTTAGTTCGGTCTTTACTCCCTCAAACTGCGGCAGAAAGATATCACTAATTTGTAAATTATTAGTATCAATAATAGTATTGGAGCTAGGTATACCATCTGCAGAACTTATCTCTGTACTACTATACTATTTATTCCTTTTCTGTCTTTCACTTTTTGAGGCATTGTGGAAAGGTCGCCTTTACAAATTCCAAGGAATTTATCCATAAAAAAGAGTGAAACAAGTGTTGAAGGTAACAGGGTGATGTGTGCTAGGGGGTGTGTAATTATAAGAGATAAAATGCAAAATATAATCAGCTGGAGAGTCCACAGCAGGGCGAGTGAATGGGAGTGACAAGACCTAAATGTCTTCAGTATTTAATATAGTGTGAAGGTGAACCTATGTGTGTAAAACTATAAAGATAGTATTAAATTGGGATTAGTAGGTTTATATTAATGTTGTTTCCTGCTCCACAGTAATTCCTACAAAATATATAAACAGAGATTTATAATACATGAGACCCTGTTACCTAAACAGAATAAGTATATCCTGTGTCATAAAAGTAATAGGACTGGAAATGCAGCTATAGGAAGTTGCAAGAAAGTGTACACATATTAGCACTCATACCTTTTTCAAGAGTCTCAATATTTCTGGATAGAATTTTGAGGCACCCATACCTTTTTCAAGAGTCTCAATATTTCTGGATAGAATTTTGAGGCCCCTGGTGGAGCAGTCAAGTACTTTTGTACGGGATACAAATGACTTTTTGTTAAAACTTAAGGATTTAAATCTTCAGACTGATAAGTTTATTCTTTTCAGTTTAGATGTTACTAGTTTATACACATCGATCATGCATGCCAGTGGTCTTGGGGCGGTCAAATGTGCATTAGCATCTGCAGGTATTCATTCAAAGGTGCAAATTTGGTTCATTATGCAACTATTGGAAATTATATTGTATAATAACTATTTCTTATTCGAGGATTGTTTTTATTTGCAACAGCAAGGCACGGCTATGGGCTCCAACGTCGCCCCAAATTATGCAAATATTTTCATGAATTTATTCGAGGAGAAATTTGTATTTGAGAACCCGCTATTTCGTCAATGTGGCGCCACCTGGTGGCGCTATATTGACGATATCTTTGGGGTATGGCTGGGCGACGTTGGAGACCTGGTACATTTTGTGACAGACTTGAATCTTTCTACATTTAACATTAAGTTTAAGTTAGTTTATAGTGAAATATTTATTGACTTTTTGGATGTGACAGTGTCAAAGGATGGTTTTGGTTTTAAAACTGATCTGTTTAGGAAGGAAACAGATAGAAATAACCTATTGCTATATGACAGTGCACACCATCCTTCTTTGATACGGTCACTACCCAAAAGCCAAATGCTTCGAGTGAGACGTATTGTTGCCGATGAGTCCAAAGTGTCTGTTAGACTTCATGAAATGGGACAGAAATTTCTTGAGAGGAGGTTCCCTAGGGATTTGATCTCTAATACTATGGAGAATATAGCTAATATGGATAGAGATTCCCTTCTTAAGCATCATCAACAATCCAAGATAGTTAAGAAAGACAGTAAGGAGAATAGGATCATATTTATGTCGGAATATTCAAGACAAAGCCATCAAATAGTTAATATTGTCCGTAGACATTGGCACATTTTGAACAAATGTAATCTTGAGATTGATGAGTTTTGCCATCCGCCAATGCCAGCTTATAAAAGGAACAAAAGTTTGAGGGACATACTAATTCGGGCTGACATTGGCTCTGGTAAAACCCAAACACAGCAATATATTACAAGTAAGAATGTGGGATGCTTCCCCTGCCTTGGTTGCAGTAATTGCAATTCTATTATCAAAGGATCATATTTTTTGCATCCACTTACAGGGCACAGATTTAATTATAGAGAGCATTATACCTGTAATACCAGCTATTTGGTATATATGATCGAATGCCCATGTGGGCGGGCCTATATTGGAGAGTCCTCTAGGAGAGTCCGTGATCGCATCACGAACATAAAAGCAATATTAGGTGCAAGAATTTGGCAGCCCCTGTGGCACATCATTATTTAGCGGCAGGTCATCATATTAGCCAATACAGACTTATTGCTGAAAAAAATGGAAACCTTTTGGATTTTCCATCTCGATACCCTGGAGCCGAAGGGGTTAAACAGAGAGATAGATTGGTCTGTGTTTTATTAAATACTTTCTCATAGGTTGGTTTATTACATCGCCTGCTAGAGCTGTTTTAATGCTAGTTAGTTCTGTTATACAGTGTAGTGAGGGCTGATTTTGTATGTTAATCTAACATCAAATTAACTGTGCATTTTTGTAGCAATTTTTTTCTAAAAATTAAACAATTCATTAAAAATTCATAAAAACTAAAATAATTAAATAACAGAATCTTTAAAGAAATAGATTAATTGAATTTCATTTAAAAACGTATTTAGGGTTATTTTTCACAGTTTTTAAGATATTAATTAGGATTAGGTAGTTTACTAGAGGTTTCTTAGCTGTTCGTTAGTTTATTTTTCTACAGATACATCTTATGAGGTAAGAATAGATGGCGCTGCAATAAAAAACAAAGTTTAGAATAATGGAGAAAGAAGAGTATATTGCGCAAGCTAGATCCAATACATCGGATTTCAGGCTTACAGCTTAGCGTCTATATCCCTTTTTAGAGAAAACATAATTATAGATGCTTTGGCATATAACAGCTTGGAGATTCATTAAAACAAGTTAGACAGGCTAGCTCCAATATATCAAGTTTTAACCATAGAGCTTAGCGTCTATATATCCTTTATATCGATAGAAAACATGATTGCAGTTGCTTTACCATATAGCGGCTGAAGATTTCTTAAGACAGGAATAAAGCATGTCCTTTAGGCCAAATGCAATACATTATTTCGTTTGGTTCTCAGATTTTAAAGCAGTTAGGTGGTGTGTAGTACAGAAAAAATAAAAAGTCACTGTGAACAAAAAAACGCTGATTAGCAGAGTGCAAACCCACAAGACCATACACAGATAAAAGTACTTATCTTGACACTGCGTTATGGGGGCGTCGATTACAGGATTGTTAGCCTTGCGATGGTATGTGCCTTGAAAGAGATTTTCTTTGGCTTGGGTTCAATTTTGTACGAGCTCCAAAACTTCCCTGGTTAGTTGCCTCCTACCCCAAAGCGAAGTGATTGTGGCTATTTGTAGCTCTCAGTTGCTTCTATACTAGCTTGCAGGGGTTCTGGGAGGATGCTGGTAGATAGTTCACCGCCAAACAATGAATGTAGGGCAGCACAGGCTTCACAGTACAGACCGCCTTGAGTACTACTGCGTCTCCTATCCCAGGAGTGGGCGGCAGAGAGAAACGGAATCACCTGCCTCCTCCATCGACCGGCCACCGGGGTCCTGGGAGTGTACTGTCGGTTGACTTGTGCCTCCTTGCTTAACACCAGCTTCTTCTGTTCTGGATGCGGCTTGTTGGAACTAGAGTGGCTCTAGAGAGTGAGCCCGGTTGGCTTGTAGAACTTCCTGCTGTCCGATGAGTGCTTTGAGCGAAGGGCAACTCCTCCACCTCGTTCACTAGTGTTGCCAGGTGTGAAAGCAGCGTTGCACACCAATGGCTGTGGATAGCAGGGGAAGGCCTAGGTGCAGATGGAGCACCTGGAACGCCAACTTCACGTGTCTTCATAGGCTCCTCCCCCAAATGGAAGTGATTTTTTGAGATTTATAGCAGCCTTAACCAGAAAAGAAGTAAAATTTATGTCATGATTCGCTAAACAATTTAAAGGGACATTAAACACTTTGAGATGGTAATACAAAATGATAAATTGTAAATATAAATATATATAAAAAAAAATGCAATATACTTGTATTATTTGTTTTGTCCTCTTGGTGGACCATTCTGAAAATTGTGAGCTTTTAAAGTTCCTGTTAGAAATGGAAGTGCAGAACATTGTTATATTCCACACAGCCATTGGCTGCACACTCTAGTGACCTATTTATAACTGTTTCTAATTGGCCACAGCACAGCAGGTAACATAAGTTACAACATGGCAGCTCCCATTGTTTTATAGACAATAAAACTTTTACTTTTATTTTGTCAATATTTAAACAGCTAAACTTTAAAAAATCCATCTAAATGTTATCCTCAGACTAATTTTTTCTTTGAATGCATTATTCTATCTAGCATTTATTTAGTGTTTAATGTCCCTTTAAAATAAAGTAACACAGTGGCCATAAAATGCTGATCCAAAGTTTCACATTTTTTGTAGTGAGGATCTTATTTAGAATTATGATGTGAATTTAGGTCACTCACCCAAAATACTAGAGTGCTTGACTTCATACTGTTTTGTTGGATCGGGCAAATCTCAACATCTGGAGACCAATAAAATGATCATCTCTATCCAGACGTTTTTACATGAAACCATATTTAATATAGCACTTTTATTTCCCCTCAAAAATAGACTCTCCTCTGGATTTATATTGGAAACAGATAGGTGTTTATCTTGCAACACCAAATGAGATGTTAAAGGCCTCTTTATAACAAAAAAAAACAACAACAAAAAAATTAAAAACTATTTTAGAGTTTTGTCAGCATTGCAAGAATAAGAATAGTTTAATTTTGCATTCAGTGTCCCTTATTATATTTCTTTAAAGGAGACTAAACATAAGGTGACAAGATGTCCTAATTTTTTATGGACAGTGCTGAATTTGGGCAGTGTGTCCATATTATTAATATATTTTGTATATTTGTTATCTGGCTCATAAAGATGTGTATGTAGTTCCTCAATATCAGGATTAGGCTGCTGGGATACCTCCATGGCAGAGATGGCACAGTGTGAGCAGGTGAGGGAGCAGAGTGACCTGCTTTTTAAGCGTACAGAGGCTCAAGCAAGCTGGCATAGTGAGGCGGTCGCTCTGCTCCAATCGGCAATAGCACTGGGGGAGGGAGAGTGGGGGACATCACGTGAGCCTGCACAGCAGACGCATGCGACAAGTAGGGAGTCGAGCGGGAGGCCACATGGGCCAGCACATAGGGAGCAGCACCCTTCAGTCACAAGCACACAGAGCTCCTAAAAGCCTAAACGTAACAAGTAGGGTTATAGGACAGGGGGGACGGGGGGGGGGGGGGGCAGGTTGGCTGGATCAGAGTGATGGGTGGGGTCTGGGCTGGTCTTCAAAACAAATTTCCCAATCTGACCCTGCTCAATATTCTGACTGTATGCTACACATCATATATAATTTTCAAGTCATGCAGAGCAGGAAGTGTGGTAATTTGTTTGCAAAACCATAAATATGAGTAAGACAGATAAACTAAGTATGTGTTAATATATCAGTATCCTTTAACTTAAAGGGATAGTAAACACCAAAAATGTTATTGTTTAAAAAGGTAGATAATCCATTTTTTTACCATTCCCCAGTTTTGCATAACTAACACTCGGCTAGATTACGAATTTTGCTTCCTTCTCTTGTTATCATTTGCTGAAAGGTTTATCTAGGCAAGTTCATGAGCAGCAGAAAACCTAGGTTATAGCTGTTGATTAGTGGCTGCATAGATATATTGAATGTGATTGGCTCACCCATGTGTTCAGTTAGAAACCATTAGTGCATTGCTGCTCCTTCAACAAATGATACCAAGAGAATGAAACAGATTAGATAATAGAAGTAAATTAGAAAGTTGTTTAAAATTGTATTCTCTATCTGAATCATTAAATAAATTTTTTGGGTTTCATGTCCCTTTAAGGCTCTTTTTCGCTACCACTGGTATTACGATTCTTGCAGGTTTAGCTTTTTTGGCTGTAACACAATGTAACTACCGCAGCTTTCAAAAAGTCCTTTTTCAAATGGGACTTCCATAGCGCCGGTATTACAAGCAGGGCCGCCATCAGGGGGTGACAGGGGTGACAGCATTCAGGGGCCCGGCCAGGATCAGGGGCCCGGGACCCTGCTGACATAGAAATTTTTTATTTTTTTATTTTTTATTATTTCCCTGGCAGCATGAAGTGCCGATGATGACGTCACCGCCCGCTCAAACAACCCACCCACCCACCCGCCCACCCTCGACTGCTGAGCGTCTGCTGGTCACGTGACACACCACCCACAGACCAATGAAACATTGACTCCAAGTTTGATTTTTATGTTGAGCTGGTTTACCGCCATTTCTGATGTGTGGCGGGAAATCAGCTTAACATAGAAATCAAACTCTGCCCCCAGGAGTCCCAGGACCATGACAGGAGTAGGAGGGCTCTGAGTTTTGATTGGTTTGGTGGGCGGGAGAAGGGGGCGGGACAATAGCGTGCGCCGCTGCGCGGGAAGTTACTGGCCAGGCAGGCAGAGGCACAAGACCACACGTGACAAGCCAGCACGCAGACCAGACGGACCGGTCGGCCTCGGGACGGGCAGCAGGGCTTCAGGGCAGTCGCACTCGCAGTAGTCGGTAAGGGCTCAGAGTCAGGGGCAGCAGGGCTGGGCTGGGCGGCTGTGGGCCATACTGTCAGACTGTGACTGATACCGACCGGGCGACACTCTGACTCTGTGTCTGAATCTGATACACAGTCTGAGACAGACAGTTACATGCAGGCGCAGCTGTGAACTGTGATGAAGGTCGGATCATGTGTGAATGAATGCCATGGAGTTAGGTTGCTAAGGGAGGCAGGCGGCAGCTGTGAACTGTGATGAAGGAAGGAGAAGGATCATGTGTGAATGCCAATATGCCATGGAGTTAGGTTGCTAGGTTGAAGAGGCAAAGAGGGAGTATGTGTATATGTAATGTGTGAGTCACAGGGCTGCAGGGCAGTCGCAGTCGGTAAGGGCTCAGAGTCAGGGGCAGGAGGGCTGGGCGGCTGAAGAGGCCAAGAGGGAGTAAGTCAAGTGTATATGTAATGTGTGAGTGTATATTATAATGTTGTGTGGTACGTATGATGAGTGTTGAAATATTTTTCTTGGTTGGAACTGACCCAACCAACAGCCTAAGTAAGTTGTGGCGTGGGAGATGTCCCATTATGGTGGGTGATTTGCTTGAGACGAGGCATAATAGTGTAATATTATATGATATCCAATGAATGTTACTAGGCATCAGACAGAGTCTGTGTGTCTGACTATCTGACTGACTGACTGACTCTCAGCAATTAATTTGTACTTATATATCACACTGTAATCCTGTATAGTGTGATATAGTTATTTTTATTGTATATATAATATATATAATATACACAGCCAGGCTGACTGAGGCTGGAGTGGCTGCTCTGATGATTAACTGTAACTGGTGGTTAGTAATTAACTGCTGCTTAGTGCCTTGTTCTAAATTGACTTAAAGTGTCATAAAACCTGTTGGGATCAGTCATCACAGTGTATATCCAAAAAATTGTTTGCATAATTTTTTTTTAAAATTGCAAGTATTTAAAAATAATTTTCAAAATTAAACAAACTTGCCTACATAGCCATGGTATTATTATTATATTGTGTCTCAGTCATACCAAATTGTTTTAACCGGCGCCGCCCGGTATTATATAATCCTTATTTTACTATTTTCTATTTTGTTTTATTTTCTTTTTTTGTATGTCAAATTGTCAATTGTCAAACAATAATTGAAAGATGGCTGAGATGCTGTGCCAGGGCCACACACATGGCACTGTGACAGTGTCACTGTCTTGCCCCAAGTTGTGGGCCAGGGGGTAAGAGTCCAAGACACAGTGTCCCTGGTACAGAATATCAGCCATCTTTCAATTATTGCTTGACAGTTGACAAGTTATATATAATAAGTCAAATCTTTGTTTTAAATGCATCATTATGTCACATTGATAGATAGTGAGGACTCTGAGGACTTTATTTGATGAGTCTGTTTGAGGCTGGTTCTTTAGCCCCCATCAGGGATTCCATACTTTGTATTTATTTGTAGATCTTCAAATATAGAGTTTCAGCTCAGAAGCAGCACTTGACTTGTTATTTAAAAACAATCAGCATTTTATTTTCGCCAAATTAAAGTCACATTATCTTTATTTGGCTAAAATAAAATGCTGTTTTTAGAAGTGCTTATTATGACCTGAAACTCTACATTAATTAATGTTATGTTATAATTTTATCAGTAAAAACGTATAACTGTTTTACAGTGGTATTTATTTTGTTTGGTGTACTGAACATGTTAGGAGATTTGTGTGGTTGTAGCCAGTTGCAGCCTGGTCTGGCCTTTGTGCTTTTCTGAATGTGCATCATGTAATTTAAAATCTGTTGTGTTTTTTTTTTTGGCCCCATAACAATTATAATTAATATAGAAGTATTCTATCTGAATATAGACGTATTCTATCTGAGATCTGGTGATGACTATGAGATGTGAGATATCTATATGTGTTTTCTAGTTAGATGTTAAAATAATCTAGAAAAATACTTATTGCAGTATTTTTGTATGTTGTTGTTGTTGTACAAAGTAAAGATCTGCTTGAAAAAAAGGTTGTGTCACACTATTGGTGTTGATTAAATATATATACATATATATATAGGGACATGAAACAGAGCGTATCATTTTATACAACGCTATAATTTATTTATTGAATCTAATTTGTTTGGTTCTTATAATATCCTTTGTTGAAAAGGTTACCTTACCTATATATCTTAGAAGCTGCTGATTGGTGGGTGTTTGCATATGCCTATTTATTTCAGATAGCTCCCTCCCACTCCCAGTAGTGCATTATTGTTCCTTCAACAAAGGATACAAAAAAAAAAGCAAATTAGATAAAAGAAGTAAATTTGAATGCTAATTAAAATTGTAGGTTCTATCTGAATCATGAAATGAAAGTCTGTCTCATGTTTCTTATATTGGACTTTGTTGCCAACAGCTTGGGTATGGTTATTACGGCTGCTTACCTGGATTATATGGCATTTGTGTGTTTATCTCCTCCTCTGTATGCCTTTCACAACACAATTTCTTTAAAAAGTGTTACATACTGAATGCATGGCTAATGCATTATTAAAGGACTAACTGGCTCAATAGGAGCCATCCTTGGATTTGAAGGCGTGGCTCATTAGGAGCCTTCCTTCCTTGACTCATTTTATATTTTGGACAAAAGATAAAACTAAAGGACTCTTGTTTACTTTACGTAAATAAAATATTAGATTGAATTTTTTTTGTTTTTGTTTGTTTCCCCCCCTTGCTTTCCCAGTTAGTACGGGCAGCTTGGAAATGCTAGGTTAGTGTAGGGTCCTGCTCCAAGAGTCTACCTTGACGTGGTGGCAGGCTTAATATTTTTTGGCCAAAATATAAGCATGGGGGTGGTTGCTGGGGGGGGGGGCACTGGAGAGTAGACACTGGGGGGGGGGGGGCCCGAAAACTGTCTGAGTCAGGGGCCCCATGATTTCTAGTGGCAGCCCTGATTACAAGTCTGCCTCGCAAACACTAAAATAAAATTATTAACCCCTAATCTGCTGCTCCGGACATCGTCGCCACTATAATAAACATATTAACCCCTAAACCACCGCACTACCGCATCACAAACACTAGTTAAATATTATTAACCCCTAATCTGCTGTCCCCAACACCGCTGACACCTACATTATACTTATTAACCCATAATCTGCCGCCCCCAATGTCACCGCCACTATACTAAATTTATTAACCCCTAAACCTAACCCTAACACCCAATAACTTTTATGTAATTAAAATAAATCTAAATAAAAATTACTATTAATAACTAAATAATTCCTATTTAAAACTAAATACTTACATGTAAAATAAACCCTAAGCTAGCTACAAAAATAACTAATAGTTACAATGTAGCTATCTTACGGCTAGATTACAAGTCTTGAGTTAGCCTTAAAAAGCAGCGTTGAGGGGTCCCAATGCTGCTTTTTAACGCCCGCTGGTATTACGAGTCTGGAAGGTACAGGTGTACCGCTCACTTTTCTTCCGCGACTCAAGCTTACAGCAAATCCCCTTACTTCAATTGCATATCCTATCTTTTTAATGGGATTTGCCTAACACTGGTATTACGAGTCTTGGAAGAAGTGAGTGGTACACCCTCTCCTGTCAAGACTGATACCGCATTTAAAAGTCAGTAGTTAAGAGTTTTATGGGCTAATGCCGTAATATAAAACTCTTAACTAAAGTGCTACAAAGTACACTAACACCCATAAACTACCTATTAACCCCTAAACCGAGGCCCCCCCGCACATCTCCAACACTTTAATAAATAATTTAACCCCTAAACTGCCGACCGGACATCGCCGCCACTTTAAGAAATATATTAACCCCTAAACCACCGCACTCCCGCCTCGCAAACACTAGTTACATTTTATTAACCCCAATCTGCCGTCCCTAACATCGCCGACACCTATCTACATTTATTAACCCCTTATCTGCCGCCCCAATGTCGCCGCTACTATATTAAATTTATTAACCCCTAAACCTAAGTCTAACCCTAAGTCTAACCCCCCCTAACTTTAATATAATTTTCTTAAAACAAAATAAAATTACTACAATTAAATAAATAATTCCTATTTAAAACTAAATACTTACCTTAAAATAAACCCTAAGCTAGCTACAATATAACTAATAGTTACATTGTAGATATCTTAGGGTTTATATTTATTTTACAGGCAACTTTGTATTTATTTTAACTAGGCACAATAGTTATTAAATAGTTATTAACTATTTAATAACTACCTAGCTAAAATAAATACAAAAGTACCTGTAAAATAAAACCTAACCTAAGTTACAATTACACCTAACACTACCACTATAATTAAATTAATTACCTAAACTAACTACAATTAATTACAATTAAATTAACCCTTTGAGTGCTAATGACGGCTCTGAGTCGTCACAGAGTTTCTCACTCTGGTGCTAATGACGGCTCAGAGCCGTCATGAGCACTCTCCCACCTTGAGGGAGATCCCAACCGCTCCTAACCCGTCGATCGTGCCTGTAGAGTGACAGGCATCGCCGGGGATTCACATGATGCACGGTGACATCACCCGCTTTGATGTGATGACGTCACCGCGCAACTTTATTTATACTTAACAATGTTAAATATAGGAGGAGGGGGCATGCTGCTTAGAAGCCTGTATCTCAGGCATCTAAGCACCTACAGACTCCCAAGACCCACTGTTGGAAAGGTAATCGTCTAACCTTTCCAACAGTTTAAGTCTTGGGAGTCTGTAAAAAAAAAAAAAGTTGAACAATTTTTTTTCAAAAATTAAAAAATTAAAAAAGACTTAGAAAATATTAGCATCCAGGTGGGAAAGTGCTTAGCACTCAAAGGGTTGAATAAACTAAAGTAAGAAAAACAACAAACACTAAATTACAGAAAATAAAAAAAAATTACAAAAGTTTTAAACTAATTACACCTACTCTAATCCCCCTAATAAAATAAAAAAGCCCCGCAAAATAAAAAATTCTATCAGCCAATTGGAATTGAAGGGACACCATCTTGGATGACATCACTTAAAGGAACCTTCATTCTTCAGTCGTCGTCGGATGGAAGAGGATGCTCCTTGTCGGATGTCTTCAAGATGGACCCGCTCCACTCCGGATGGAAGAAGATAGAAGATGCCGCCTGGATGAAGACTTCTGCCGGTCTGGATGTCCTCTTCTGGCTGGATCGGATGAAGACTTCTGCCCCTCTGGAGGTCCACTTGTGCCTGGCTGGGTGAAGACGGCTCAAGGTAGGGTGATCTTCAAGGGGGTAGTATTAGGTTTTATTAAGGGGGGATTGGGTGGGTTTTAGAGTAGGGTTGGGTGTGTGGGTGGTGGGTTTTAATGTTGGGGGGGTATTGTATTTTTCATTACAGGTAAAAGGGCTGATTACTTTGGGGCAATGCCCCGCAAAAGGCCCTTTTAAGGACTATTTGTAATTTAGTATAGGGTAGGGAATTTTTTTTATTTTGGGGGTGTTACGGTTGCCTCCAGGCTGGCTGGAAGTTGGACCGTAGAAAAGGATGCTCCTAGCGCTCACCAAAGGAGCAGCAGGACCGTGGACACTCTATAACTACTGCGTAGCCACCATCAGTAATGCAGACTCTATGAACCACCGCTGCTGGGCTGGTATCTCGCCGTCTGCTCTGCGCCCTGGACCTACGACCAGGCTCCAGTAGGCGAACCTCTTCCTTCTGTAGCAATCCCTGTAGCTAAGGGAGTATGAAAAACATAGCAATCCCTGTAGTGATTATAAGCTGTTCCCTACAAACATGAGTCAAAGCTGCAAGTTAGAGGGTCAAAAATAGGTCTGATGTGCTGGAGCACACAGCCTCCTTTTTATTGAGGTTACATGCAAACAGGACACTCTCAGGGGGAGGCATAAAATCCCCCATCACACATTTGATATTAGATAGAGAGACACTCCCTTTGACAGGCCACAACATTTACTTCAGCAGATAACATTACACACAATAAAACAATGCAGTCCACCTTATCAATACTAGTCTGATTAGACAATGGGAAAGTTGATCACTAAACCTAATTAGAGCTAATCCCAGCAGACTTGTATTTAGAATGTTTCTTGAAGCTGAACAAAATTTAACTCTTAATGGCACACAATGAAACTGAACCAAGTGGGAGAAAGCCAGGGACAAGTCATTTCACAAGTCTGGGGACATAGTCTTAAAGGGGCATTGTTCATCAAAGTCACAATATGTCCCCAGATGGTTCTTAAAGGGCCACACACACACCCAACAAAAGTCAATATGTCCTCAGAGGCACAATCTTCCAGGGGCCATAGTCATGTGGAAGGAGGCTGGCAAATAGGCTTCTCCAAAATCCAGGGAAGCAGGGCAATTTTCCATTTAAAGGGCCAGTTACAAACAGCAGTTTGTAACATATCTCCCCTTTTGGAGGGAGACTAACCAGGCACCTGACCTTCTGTCGGTCAGTGCCTAAGTTAGTCTCGCAACCCACCCACAAATAAACACTAGCAGCAAAGCAGCCCCCCCACAACAAGTAGCACTGGCCTGTAAGTTCCAGGTTATAGGATGACAGTGTAGCATCCTCTGCCTTCCTGGCGCAGCTGGGCAAATAGCTGATGGTACTTGGGGGGCAGAGGCCAGCGGCACTCTGCCCTGGTGCCAGCGCTTCTGCTGGGGTGAGGGGTTTGCAGGCCAGTCCTGTAACAAGGGGGTCTGTAGGGCAGAGGCCAGCAGCGCTCTGTTCTGATGCCAGCTCTTCTGCTGGGGGAATTGGGGCATAGTCCTGCCCGGTGGCAAAGGGAACGTGGGGGTCAGTGGGGGTTAACATCTCCACTGTTAACCCTGGGCCCAAGTTAGGAGTTAGCTGGGGAGGGGGAGATTGGCTTACCTCCTCCTCCTGATACTCCGGTGGCCGTTGGGAAGGGAGGTCGATGCTCTCCGCTTCCTGTGGAACATGCTGCGGCTGGGGAGAGAGACCGGTTGTCTCCTCTCCCTGGAAGGCACACTCCGGCTGGGGAGGGAGGTCGATGCTCTCCCCTCCCTGTAGCTGGGTCTGTCGCTGGGGATCTGGGCCACCTGCCCAGCATCCCTGTAGGGCCGGTAGAGAGACTGCGGTCCCATCTCCACCTGCCTGCTGGGGGTCCTCCCAGGACCAGTCTATGAGGCCTGCTGCCTCTGGTATCTCTGGCTGGGGAAGGGGACTGGTTGTCTCTTCCCTCTGCACAGTATACTGCCGCTGGGGAGGGAGGTCACTGCTCTCCTCTCCCTGTGGAACATGCTGCGGCTGGGGAGAGAGACCAGGTGTCCATACCCTCAAACTCCACAGTTGGCGCTCAAAGGCTCGTGCCGCTTCGTTCTCAGTAGCCAATTCCCGGATGAGGCGACTTACTACCTCCTGTGCAGGGTCTGGACCATATCGGACTAGCCGCCTCTTTACCTCTGGAACGAAATCCGCGCCCTCATAGCGACGGATCAGGTTGAGGTGCTCTTCACAGGGTTCTGAATAGTGTCTTGTCAGCTCCATGCTGCTGTAGGTAGGGACGCTGCGCAGTGGCTAGCGTTGCCCTCAATAACTCTCCTAAGATACCAGTGCTGTTGTGGTGCTGCTCCTTGCGCTAGGACGCCAATCCCACCGCTGCCGCCAAATGTTACGGTTGCCTCCAGGCTGGCTGGAAGTTGGACCGTAGAAAAGGATGCTCCTAGCGCTCACCAAAGAATCATCAGCACCATAGTCAGCAATCCCTGTAGTGATATTAGCTGAAGCTGTCCCCTACAAACATGAGTCAAAGCTGCAAGTTAGAGGGACAGAAAATAGGTCTCATGTGCTGGAGCACACAGCCTCCTTTTTATTGAGGTTACATGCAAACAGGACACTCTCAGGGGGAGGCATAAAATCCCCCATCACACATTTGATATTAGATAGAGAGACACTCCCTTTGACAGGCCACAACATTTACTTCAGCAGATAACATTACACACAATAAAACAATGCAGTCCACCTTATCAATACTAGTCTGATTAGACAATGGGAAAGTTGATCACTAAACCTAATTAGAGCTAATCCCAGCAGACTTGTATTTAGAATGTTTCTTGAAGCTGAACAAAATTTAACTCTTAATGGCACACAATGAAACTGAACCAAGTGGGAGAAAGCCAGGGACAAGTCATTTCACAAGTCTGGGGACATAGTCTTAAAGGGGCATTGTTCATCAAAGTCACAATATGTCCCCAGATGGTTCTTAAAGGGCCACACACACACCCAACAAAAGTCAATATGTCCTCAGAGGCACAATCTTCCAGGGGCCATAGTCATGTGGAAGGAGGCTGGCAAATAGGCTTCTCCAAAATCCAGGGAAGCAGGGCAATTTTCCATTTAAAGGGCCAGTTACAAACAGCAGTTTGTAACAGGGGGGCTTTTTTATTTTATTAGGAGTATTAGAGTAGGCGTAATTAGTTTAAAACTTTTGTGATTATTTTTTTATTTTCTGTAATTTAGTGTTTGTTGTTTTTTGTACTTTAGTTTAATTTAATTGTATTTAATTGTAGGTAGTTTAGGTAATTAATTTAATTATAGTGTAGTGTTAGGTGTAATTGTAACTTAGGTTAGGTTTTATTTTACAGGTACTTTTGTATTTATTTTAGCTAGGTAGTTATTAAATAGCTAATAACTATTTAATAACTATTCTACCTAGTTATAAATACAAACTTGCCTGTAAAATAAGAGTAAATCCTAAAATAGCTACAATGTAATTATTAATTATATTGTAGCTATTGTATGGTTTATTTTATAAGTAACTATTTAGTTTTAAATATGAATTATTTATTGAATTGTAGTTATTTTATTTAGATTTATTTAAATTATATTTAAGTTAGGGGGAGTTCGGGTTAGGGCTAGACTTAGGTTTTATTATAGTGGCGGCGACGTTTGCGGCGGCAGATTAGGGGTTAATAAATATAATGTAGGGTTCCGCGATGTTGGGGGCAGCAGATTAGGGGTTCATAATGTAGGTGGCGGCGGTGTCCGGAGCGGCAGAGTAGGGGTTAATAATTTTAATGCAGGTGGCGAAGAAGTCGGGGGCAGCAGATTAAGGGTTAATACGTGTAAGATAAGGGGTGTTTAGACTCGGGGTTCATTTTAGGGTGTTATGTGTAGACATAAAATTCCTTTCCCCATAGGAAACAATGGGGGCTGCGTTAGGAGCTGAACGCTGCTTTTTTGCAGGTGTTAGGTTTTTTTCCAGCCGGCTCAGCCCCATTGTTTCCTATGGGGAAATCGTGCACAAGCACGTTCAGCCAGCTTACCGCTACCGTAAGCAGCGCTGGTATTGAGGTGAGATGTGGAGCTATATTCTGCTCTATGCTCACTTTTTTGTGGCTAACGCCAGGTTGAAAAAAACCTGTAATACCAGCGTTGTCTTAAGGTAGCATTAAAAAAAAAAGGCTCGTTAGCACCGCACCCCTGTTACTGCAAAACTCGGAATCTAGGCGTTTTATTTTTATTTCACAGGCAAGTGTGTATTTATTTTAACTTGGTAAACTAGTTAGTAAATAGTTATTAACTGTTTACTAACTACCTAGCTAAAATATATACAAAGTTACCTGTAAAATAAAACCTAACCTGCCTTACACTAACACCTAACATTACACTACAATTAAATAAATTACATAAATTAAATACAATTAACTAAATTACAAAAAACAAACAAACAAACACTAAATTACACAAAATAAAAAAAGAAATGATCAGATATTTAAACTAATTACACCTAATCTAATAGCCCTATCAAAATAATTAAAACCCGCCAAAATAAAAAAAACCCTATCCTAAACTAAACTACCTATCTGAATCATCAAAGTTTAATTTGTATTTTACTATCCCTTTAAATCAGATATCTAAGTACACTTCTATGTGCTGGCATGTAGAGGCAGGTGAAATGTGGATCACTAACAGCTGCATACAGAGGCAGATGACAACCAATGATAACTAGGGGAAGGAACCAATAATGCCACTAACAGGGCATTTTCGCTCAAGAATAACATAAGGACCAGAAACAAAACTCAGTGTGGACTCTGAAGGCAATTATGTTAGTGACATAAGGAAACTTGTGGTGAGTTCTTTTTAAGAAGCTTCTGATGAAGAAAGATTTCCTTAGGAATATTCATGGATTTGAAAAATACAGCAGCTCTTCTTTATTTTACAGTAAGAACAACAACAGTTTTATGTTAGCAATAGATTAGGTTAGCAATAGATATTACTATTGGCATTCATTATAGGTAAGCTATTTTCACAAGCCTGTATACATTAGGGGCCAGACAACGGGGCCTATCTATCAAGCTCGCCTGAAACACCAGTTATGAAGCAGTGGGCTAAAGACCGCTGCTCCATAACCCTGTCCATCTGCTCTGATGAGGCGGACAGGAATCACCGGAATTCAACCCGATCTAGTACGATCGGGTTGATTGACACCCCCTGCTGGTGGTCGATTGGCCGCGAGTCTGCAGGGGGCGGCGTTGCACCAGCAGCTCACAAGAGCTGCTGGTGCAATGCTGAATACGGAGAGTGTATTGCTCTCCGCATTCAGCGATGTCTGTTGGGCTTGATCCGCACTGTCGGATCAGGTCCGACAGACATATGATAAATAGGCCTCTACGAGTGGAGCTCGCACTCGTTTCCACTCGTCCATCTAATAAAAATTATTTTAAAAAAACCTTTGCACACAAAAGTTATAAGGGCTCAAAGATATGAGGTTTCAGGTGATTAAAGAAATAAAAAGGCATGCAAAGGGCTTTAACACAGAGATACATACATATACATTTTTAAAGATGTATATATATATATGTGTGTACATATATATATATATACTAGTCCTAAAGCCCACTCACACAGGCCATTTTTTACAGTACAGCGGTCCCACCCCTTGCTCTCTCTCCCTCTCCTTCTCTTTTGCTCTCTCTCCCCCCCTCTCTTTTGCTCTCTTTCCCCCCTCTCTTTGGCTCTCTCTATCCCCCCTCTCTTTTGCTCTCTCTCTCCCCTCTCTTTTGCTCTCTCCCCACTCTCTTTTGCGCTCTCGCTCCCCCTCTCTTTTGCTCTCTCTCGTCCCTCTCTTTTGCGCTCTCTCTCCCCCTCTCTTTTGTGCTCTCTCTCAACCCCTCTCTTTTGCGCTCTCTCTCTCCCCCCTCTCTTTTGCTCTCTCTCTCCCCCTCTTTTTTGCGCTCTCTCTCTCCCCCTCTCTTTTGCAATCTCTCCCCACTCCCTTTTGCTCTCTCTCTCCCCCCTCTCTTTTGCTCTCTCTCCCCCCTCTTTTTGGCTCTCTCTATCCCCCCTCTCTTTTGCACTCTCTCTCTCTCCCCCTCTCTTCTGTGCTCTCTCTCTCCCCCTCTCTTTTGCGCTCTCTCTCCCTCTATTTTGTGCTCTCTCCTCCTCTCTTTTGCTTTCTTCTTTCTCTCCCCTCTCTTTTGCTCTCTCTCTCCCCTCCTCTGTTTTGCTCTCTCTCTCCCCCTCTCTTTTGCACTCTCTCCCCCTATCTTTTGCACTCTCTCTCTCTCCCCCTCTCTTCTGTGCTCTCTCTCTCCCCCTCTCTTTTGCGCTCTCTCTCTCCCCCTCTCTTTTGCAATCTCTCCCCACTCTCTTTTGCTCTCTCTCTCTCCCCCCTCTCTTTTGTGCTCTCTCTTCCCCCCTCTCTTTTGCGCTCTCTCCCCCCATCTCTGTTGCTCTGTCTCTCTCCCCATCCCTCTCTTTTGCTCTGTCTCTCTCCCCATCCCTCCCTTTTGCTCTTTCTCCCCTCTCTTTTGTGCTCTGTCTCTCCCACCTCTCTTTTGTGCTCTCTCTCTCCCCCCTCTCTTTTGTGATCTCTTTCTCCCCCTCTCTTTTGTGCTCTCTCTCTCCCCCCTCTCTTTTGCGATCTCTCCCCACTCTTTTTTGCGCTCTCTCCCCCCTCTCTTTTGCGCTCTCTCTCTTCCCCCTCTCTTCTGTGCTCTCTCTCCCCTACCTCTCTTTTGCTCTGTCTCTCTCCCCATCCCTCTCTTTTGCTCTGTCTCTCTCCCCATCCCTCTCTTTTGCTCTTTCTCCCCTCTCTTTTGTGCTCTCTCTCTCCCCCCTTTCTTTTGCGCTCTCTCTCTCTCTCCCCCTCTCTTTTGCACTCTCTCTCTCCCCCCTCTCTTTTGCGCTCTCTCTCTCCCCCTCTCTTTTGCTCTCTCTCCCCTCTCTCTTTTACACTCTCTCTCCCCCTCTTTCTCTCCCCCCTCTCTTCTGCACTCTCTCCCCTCTCTTTTGTGCTCTCTCTCCCCCTCTCTTTTGTGCTCTCTCTCCCCCTCTCTTTTGCGCTCTATCTCCCCCTCTCTTTTGCGCTCTCTCTACCCCCTCTCTTTTGCGCTCTCTCTCCCCCTCTCTTTTGCGCGCTCTCTCTCTCCCCACTTTCTTTTGCGCTCTCTCTCCCCCCTCTCTTTTGCGCTCTCTCTCCCCCCTCTCTTTTGCTCTCTCTCTCCCCCCTCTCTTTTACACTCTCTCTCCCCCTTTTTCTCTCCCCCCTCTCTTTTGCGCTCTCTCTCTCCCCCTCTCTTTTGTGCTCTCTCTCCCCCTCTCTTTTCTGCTCTCTCTCCCCCTCTCTTTTGCGCTCTATCTCCCCCCTCTCTTTTGCGCTCTCTCTCCCCCTCTCTTTTGTGCTCTCTCTCTCCCCCTCTCTTTTGTGCTCTCTCTCTCCCCCTTTCTTTTGCGCTCTCTCTCTCCCCTATCTCTTTTGCTCTCTCTCTTTCCTCCCTCTCTTTTGCTCTCTCTCTCCCCCTCTCTTTTGCACTCTCTCCCCCTCTTTCTCTCCCCCCTCTCTTTTGCGCTCTTTCTCTCCCCCTCTCTTTTGCATGCTCTCTCTCTCCCCCCTTTCTTTTGCGCTCTCCCCCCTCTCTTTTGCGCTCTCTCTCTCCCCCTCTCTTTTGCTCTCTCTCTCCCCCCTCTCTTTTGCACTCTCTCCCCCTCTTTCTCTCCCCCCTCTCTTTTGCGCTCTCTCTCTCCCCCTCTCTTTTGCGCTCTCTCTCCCCCTCTCTTTTGTGCTCTCTCCCCCTCTCTTTTGTGCTCTATCTCCCCCTCTCTTTTGCACTCTCTCCCACCTCTCTTTTGCTCTCTCTCTTTCCCCCTCTTATTTTCTCTCTCCCCCTCTCTTTTGCTCTCTCTCTCTTCCCTCTATTTTGCTCATTCCCATCTCATCTGCTCATTCCCATCTCATTTGCTCTTTCCCCTCTCTTGCTATTTCCCATCTATTTTGTTCTCTCTCCCTCTCTTTCTATCTCTCTTCCCTCTATCCCTCTCGCGCGCGTGGCCATGCCCCCTTCACGCATCTCACACACGGCCACGCCCCTGCCACGCCCCGTCATGCCGCTCATGTCTGGCCACGCCCACTTTTGCCCACACAGGCTGTTCAGGTAGGGACTCTAAGGCCAGGTGTGTTTGTCCTTGTGCGCAGTCTCTACTGCGCATGACAGCTTCGGACAAACACACTTGGCCTT
This sequence comes from Bombina bombina, assembly GCF_027579735.1. NCBI lineage: Eukaryota > Metazoa > Chordata > Amphibia > Anura > Bombinatoridae > Bombina > Bombina bombina. The sequence goes on from NC_069501.1 coordinate 105,209,484, forward strand.
TTATTATATAGGATATATATATATATATTTACAGCCACATATATTTACAGACATACAGTATATACACATATAAACACATAAATACATATGAACCCCTTGCAGTTAAGTAGATGAAAAATCATATTTATGCAATTTTCATATTTAATAAAGTGTATTTACTGTACATATTTGACATTTCAATGTTCTGCACATAGCAGAATAGTTTCTAAGTATTTTAAAACATATATATATATATATATACCTATATATAATCATCTATTTATATAGGTCACGTTAGCGCACTTGAAAATATGCATTCAGGTTAGCGCATGAGTGGAGTGTTAGTTTTTTTTCTGCTTTGACGTCTATGGGGGAACACGTTATCGCAATATACTATGTTCGGCTTTTTGCCCGCATCGGGTTAGAGTGAGAGCAATACATTTTTACTTTCAACTCATAATGCGAGTGCAACCCAATGCGTGCAAAAAGTTGACTTCTAGCACACTTAATGCTCGAGCGGGAGCATTAAATAGTGCTCTACTTGTAATCTGGCCCTAAATGTTTTAAACATTTTTTTTTCCTCAGCGTTTATGAGGTGACCCAAATTTGGGCCTGGGAAATATGGTAACCTTACTAAACACATCTTGCTTTGGTGTAAAAATGGTGCTTTTCCCAAGCTCTACATGTTGCAGTATATTAGACAATGCAAAACCTTGCTGCTTAGTCGAGATAAGTCTCATCGGTACAGTGAGGCCCTTAAAAAAATGTAGAAACACAAATTTTATCTTGAGAAATGTTTAGGTTGCTGAGTAGTATTCTTTATGTGAAACAGAGACTCCTACATTACAATACAAGGTCTAAAAAAATCCCAAAGATTTTGTGTGATTCCTCTCCATGCCGGCGAGGTTTTGAATATCAGTCCCACAGCCTGAATTTGAAATGAGCAAATACTTTTCAAGTGACAGCCATCAGCCAATCACGCATATTATATACTTGTACATGCATAGTAGCAGCTGGTGCCTCAGGTAGCGTGCATAGAAAAGATTTTTCAAATGTTTTAAATGGATGTAAATTAGCAAGTTTTTTTTATAATGTTTCCTTTATCTTAATCATAAACGTTTTATTTTGACTTTAGTGTATCTTTTAGACAACAGCATATTAAGAAAAAAATTAGAAACAAAAATCTACATAAACAGGAAGAACATTCATCCACTCAAAACTATGAACACTATTATAAACATAAACTACAGAAAGATGATTATTTCCTTCATTTTCAGCTATGATCATCAATGTAAACATAATATGGATGTTTTTGCTATGGTTCCTTCTTCTGCAGTATATATGGACATCTCTCTAAATAACATACAAGAATGGCTAGATGTATTTAATTAGCCTTATAAGAAGGTGCCTTGGGAGCCTTTTTACAGGAGGTGCCTTTCTGGTTAGTCATTGTGAAACAAAGTACATGGAAAATGTGCTTGACCCTCACCTTCCAGGATAAAAGTCAGGGATGAAAGTTGTGTCTCATTTGTGAGTTTTAGGGTCAGAGCTATGGTGGGATCTGTTAGTTCTGGATGTGTATCCCATTCAGTTTTTAGCTTACACATATGAGAAGATGAATCAACCCTCTCCTATATACCTTCCAACTTTTTTTTCTTATGAGGTGCTGGCGTCTTCTCAGAAATGTGAATAGGTCACTTTCCACAATGATCGAGGTGGTCACTGTTCACCAAAGTTGGTCACTTATTTTGGGGTGGTATGAAAGTGAGGGAGCTTGAGGCTATGGGGCCTGTTTATCAAAGGTCTTGCGGACCTGATCCGACAGTGCGGATCAGGTCCGCAAGACCTTGCTGAATGCGGAGAGCAATACGCTCTCCGTATTCAGCATTGCACAGCAGCTCACAAGAGCTGCTGGTGCAACACCGCCCCATGCCGACTCGCGGCCAATTGGCTGCCAGCAGGGGGTGTCAATCAGCCTGATCGTACTCGATCGGGTTGAATTCTGGCGATTCCTGTCCGCCTGCTCAGGGCAGGCGGACAGGGTTAAGGAGCAGCGGTTCGGAGCTTGGTAAATGGTCCCCCAAGTCACAATCCTCAGGGGTGGGGTAACTTTATTTTTCTTATTTGTTCTCCATTTTATTGAGGTTGAAGGGTGCGATTGGGTGTTTTTGGAGATTTTTTTGTGGCTGTGTCCCACTCACTTTCCTGCCCTGCCTTTTTAGGGATGTGGATGTCAATTGAACAAAAATTCACAGTACAATCTTTTTCATCTTAAAAACCTACATCGATCAAAATGCAGATATAACAAAGATCATGGAAAGATGCAAATGATATCTGCTACATTTTCTTTTTTACCTTGACAGAATACAATTTCAGAATTTCGTTTTAAGGTACTACATTAGTATTTCCCTTGTGTATAGCTAAAAGTCTGCAATAAATTCACAGTACAATTTTCTAAATGACCAGGGCTTCTTCCAGCAATACTATCTTCATTTCTTGCTCCCATGACATGATGAAATTTATAATACAAATAGGATTTCTGTGGTATTAAGTATACAGCCAAACATAACAGCACAGTATATCTTCATTAACAAGAAACATTTTTATTGATTTCATTTTGCAATGTTTCATATTACACATAACAAATGTTTGGTCACCAAAATGAATTATTGCAACTCAATTTGAAATGAATGGATGAGGTTATTGTATTAACTCTAAGATGGCTTTCTCTTTGGGTGTCAAAACATTTTTTACTTAATGGAATAACAAGAAAAGTTAATCAGAGTCAGTTAACCTCTGCGGAAATATAGGTCACATTCATCCTTGACTATAAATTTTCCTGAATAACCACAGTTTATAATGTGTAGAATTTTAAGAAAATATAAAAAGATTCTTATTGTATCCTGTATAATTGCCTATCTGACAGTGAATACTTATTTCTTATAACTTAAAGGGACATAAACAACTCTGAATATATCAACTGAATTACTGATACTGACGTATAGTCTAATTCTAGAAAAGGTAATTATCTAATTATATATTTTTTACAGAATTCAGTATTAAAGTGAAAGTAAAGTTACATGCTTTGCTATGCTCAGTTACATAGTTCATCTACAAATAATAGTACTTTCATTCATGATTTTTTACAAAGTTCGATGTAAATACATTTTGATATATTTGAAATATTATTTTTGTCAACTTACAATTCCACCCCGTTTTTTTTATTTTATTTTACTTCCTGATCATGTTGTTTGATCTTCCAATTGACTTTCTGGCCATTAGGTGGCCGTGCAGCGACGTCATCAGCCTATTGATTGAGTTGCGCATGCGGCAAATACTATTATGCATAAATGTGTTGGTTGCGCGTACCCAATTTGCACATGCGCATACCCGTTTCTTTCATGTAATTGGCAAGATTCCATGAGCTAGTGACGTATGGGATATACAATCCTACCAGGAGGGGCAAAGTTTCCCAAACCTCAAAATGCCTATAAATACACCCCTCACCACACCCACAATTCAGTTTTACAAACTTTGCCTCCTATGGAGGTAGTGAAGTAAGTTTGTGCTAAGATTTCTACTTTGACATGCGCTTCTCAGCATTTTGAAGCCAGATTCCTCTCAGAGTACAGTGAATGTAAGAGGGATGTGAAGGGAGTATCACTTATTGAATACAATGGTCATCCTAACGGGGATCTATTTCATAGGTTCTCTGTTATTGGTCGTAGATATTCATCTCCTACCTCCCTTTTCAGATCGACGATATACTCTTATATACCATTACCTCTACTGATTCTCGTTTCAGTACTGGTTTGGCTATCTGCTATATGTGGATGAGTGTCTTTTGGTAAGTATGTTTAATTTATTTAAGACACTCTTAGCTATGGTTTGGCACTTTGTATATAAAGTTCTAAATATATGTTTATACTTATATTTGCCATGATTCAGGTTTATCAGTATATTTCCTTTTTTTGCAGACTGTCAGTTTCATATTTGGGAAATGCATTTGAAAAAGAAAAAAAAAATTACCTGAGGTTTTCAAATTGATTCTTGTTTCTAAATTGCGGGCTGTATTAGGCTCGCGTGAGCGCAAAATGCTATCATTTATTGCGTCATTCTAGGCGCAAGACTCTTTTGGCACGAGAATGACGTTTGTTTTTGCAAATTTGTCATTTCTGGCGTCTTAGTTGACGCCGAGTCTTTTCACGAGGTTGCGTCATCTATGACGCTCATGTTCGTTGTGGACGTTTTTGCCACCAAAAAATATTTTCAGTTGTGGGCGTCATACTTGTCACCAAACTGTTTGTCATTATTTAAGACTTCATTTCCTTTTGCCTCTGGTCCTTTTTTTCTTGTCAGAGGCTTATTCTGTTTGCATTTTTTCCCATTCCTGAAATTGTCATATAAGGGAATAGATCATTTTGCTTTATATGTTGTTTTTTCTCTTACATATTGCAAGATGTCTCTATCTGATCCTGTTTCATAATTTACTACTGGAATCCTGCTGCCTGATATCGGTTCTACCAAAGCTAAGTGCATTTGTTGTAAACTTGTAGTAACTGTTCCTCGTGCTGTAGTTTGTAATAGTTGTCATGATAAACTTTTACATGCAGAGAATATTTCCATCAGTAGTGTTGCATTATCTGTTACTGGTCCATCAGCATCTAATGTTCAGTATATTCCTGTTAATTTGAGAGAATTTATTTCTGATTCCATTTAGAAGGCTTTGTCTGCCATTCCGCCTTCTAATAAAAGTAAAAGGTCTTTTAAAACTTCTCATACAGTTGATGAATTTTCAAATGACCGACAACATACTGATTTATCTATCTCTGATGAGGATCTGTCTGATTCAGAGGATCCTGCCTCAGATATTGACACTGACAAATCTTGGTATTTATTTAAAATGGAGTATATTCGTTCTTTTGAAGGAAGTGTTGATTGCGTTAGATATAGAGGAGTCTAGTCCTCTTGATACTAAAACTAGTAAACGTTTAAATTCGGTTTATAAACCTCATGTTGCTATTACAGAGGTTTTTCCAGTTCCTGATTATATTTCAGATATGATGTCAAAGGAATGGAATAGACTGGGTACTTCATTTACTCCTTCTTCAAGGTTTAAAAAATTGTATCCTTTGCCTACTGATAGATTGGAGTTTTGGGAAAAGATCCCCAAAGTTGATGGGGCCATCTCTACTCTTGCTAAGCGTACTACTATTCCTACGGAAGACAGTACTTCTTTTAAAGATCCTTTAGATAAGAAACTTGAATCCAATCTAAGGAAGGCTTATTTATGTTCAGGTCATCGTCTTAGGCCTGCTATTTCTTTGGCTGATGTTGCAGCTGCTTCAACTTTTTGGTTGGAAACTTTAGCGCAACAAGTATAAGACCATAATATGTATAGCATTGTTAAGTTAATTCAACAGTTCTGGATCTAAAACTCTTGAATCGTTATGTAAGAATACCAACATTCAAAATGGTGACTATAAGGACTATTCTGCCTTTTGTTCAGCAAGGGCATTATATGTCCACAATAGACTTACAGGATGCATATCTTCATATTCCGATTCATCCAGATCACTATCAGTTGCTGAGATTCTCTTTTCTAGACAAGCATTACCAATTTGTTGCTCTTCCTTTTGGCCTAGCAACAGCTCCAAGGATCTTTTCAAAGGTTCTCGGTGCCCTTCCCTCTGTAATCAGAGAGCAGGATATTGCGGTGTTTCCTTATCTTGGTACTCGCTCAGTCTTTACGTTCTGCAGAATCTCACACGAATCAACTAGTGTTATTTCTTCAAAAACATGGTTGGAGGATCAATTTACCAAAAAGTTCTTTGATTCCTCAGACAAGGGTAACCTTTTTAGGTTTCCAGATAGATTCAGTATCCATGACTTTGTCTCTAACAGACAAGAGACGTTTGAAGTTGGTTGCAGCCTGTCGGAACCTTCAGTCTCAGTCATTCCCTTCAGTAGCTATGTGCATGGAGGTTTTAGGTCTCATGACTGCAGCATCGGACGCGATCCCCTTTGCTCGTTTTCACATGAGACCTCTTCAGCTTTGTATGCTGAACCAATGGTGCAGGGATTATACAAGGATATCACAATTAATATCCTTAAATCCCAATGTTCGACTATCTCTGACTTGAAAAAAATGTACGATATAAAATCATACAATAGGGTGCGCTATATTGATATACAAATATGTGCAAAAAAGTATATATGTGGAGTGGATGGTGCAAATTGGTATAAAAATCGTTCAAAAAAGTATATAGGATATCCTTTTAAAAGAGTGTACCTAAGGAACTGTATAGTTCAGAAAAAATGGATAAGTGACTTTACATAAACAATGACGTGTATTTCACAAAAACTTCAACTCCTATAAGATGTACAATATAAATCAAGTGATACAATGTTATTTCTATTAAAAATAGATGAAATAAAATTAGGTGGAATAAAATTTAGAAAATATATAAAAAACAATACAAACGATTTCACATATAGTGCAGAGTCATTGATAGATAGATGCAATTGTTGAAATCAATAATTCTGGAAGGCTGCTCAACTCCAAACCGGTGGTAAGTCGGTAGAACTGAAAAAATAAAGAACAAAGAGAGAGAGCGCCTGATGGTGTAATATCGTCAAGATCAAGCAAGGTACAGGTATAAAAAAAATCTCTGTCAAATGGATACTCACAAAGAGCTTGGCACTCGCAAGTAGTGCATGTAGGCGGGCTGACCTTTATACAGTAGTCAGTACACTGAATCTATGGTGGTCGTATCAGAAATCTGTAGTGATAGAAACAGAAAACACAGAAGACCAATAGTGCAATATCGTCTGGAACCGAAATGGACACAGCATAGGATACAGGGTCAGCAAGGTGTATACTCACAATGGAGTTGGCACTCCCAAGTAGTGCATTAAGGCAGGCTGACCTTCATACAGCAGTCAGCGTGCTGATGGTTAATAGCTGTAGTTGGTGGCTGTAGCTGTTATCGGTCTAGGCTTGTCCTCTGCTCACCGGCGTGTGTGTTGAATATTCAGCTATAGCTGGGCTGTTTGCTGTAGAAAGTGGATCCTTAAGGTATGCTCTGAACACACCCAGATATGCACCTGCGGCACGTCACAGGCCTCAGGAAACGGTGCATATATAATAGTAAGCCACTAGAAATGAGTGACTGAAAAGTATTTATAAAAAAATAAATTTGAAAAAAGGAAGTCAGCGGACAAACTGTTGAGTAAAAATAATAAAAAGGGTTTTTATTTAAGAGCTATAACAACGCGTTTCTCGGCCGATAAAAGCTCACTGGCCGTTTCATCAGGTAAGTGTATAGGTATAGCGGGAAAACCACATTTAAAAATACATAGGAAGGTCACGATTGGTTAATATATCCACCAATAACTGACCCAACATATCGTTACATTTAAAATACAATATTTCGCTGACTTCCTAACAAAATAATTTCGTTACATATAATAAGAAAAAGAAAAATAGTGTATACATGAAAACAATGTTAAAAAATGTGATTTAAAAAACACGGACAAAAAACATTTTGTTCTTTAGCTGAATGATGAGCAACTCATTATTATCCTGTCTTAGAGATGGTCAAAAAATTGTAGGGACAAATGAGGCCACATAAACCATAGAAAATGAACATCCAATTTGTAATTCTACTGCTTTGATAGTATATTAAAATAATACCAGTTTTGGTAGAGTCTTAAATGTCATGTACTGATGTAAAACGTTGTATTAAGAATGACCATAATAAGTGTGTTATGTGAGATAAAATTCTTGTACCTCTCATAACTGATACACTATAACTGATTCTATGTGTTATTGAAAATAAAAAATGGTATATATTTATTGTGTTTAATTTGAAAACATCACATTGCAGAGAAAAAAAAATATAATATATTATGCCTGTGTAGAATATGCAGATGATAGTGTAGGTAATTTAATAAAATTATGTTTATTAGTTAAATGCTGCCAAATCCAAGTTAGAATTAAGCCCTGAAGGCCACAGAGTATTCAACTTGTGAATCCAAAAGGTGAGGTGACCTTCCCTCAGCAACACTGTTCGCTGCTTCCCTTAACCAAAATGATTTTGGTTTGTCATTCACTGCTGATATAAATAAGCAGACAATAGACTTTTTAGATTTGACACTAAGTTGGGACCAGTTAGGAAATCTTTGTTCAAAAACATTTTTCAAGAAAGTAGACAGCAATAGTTATTTAAATTTCAAAAGTAATCATCATATAAACTGGTTATCAAACATCCCCTACAGTCAATTCGAAAGAATTCGACGTAATTGTTCATCGCTAGAATCCTTTGATCTGCAGAGTGAAATAATCTATCAAAGGTTCCTTGACAAAGGTTATCCTAATGACCTTTTGACAACCTGTAGAGACAAGGCTAGACTCCTAGATAGGGATACTTTACTTAACAAAAATAAGACTCATAACTAAACAAGAGAGAATGATAATTTTTCAGCAAAACCATTGTTTATCACCCAATACAATAACAATTATAAACAGATAAGACATATTCTTAACAAACATTGGCCAATAATACTCAGAGACCCCATTTTAAAAAATTTAGTAGATAGTTATCCAAAAATCGTATACACTAGGGCTCCTACTCTGAGGAGTAAGCTAGCTCCCAGTAAAAAAGTGAAACACATTTTTTGCAACAAAAATTCCAATAATAACACAAATTTTCTTAGTCATATAGGAGTCTACAAATGTGGAAAAAGAGGCTGTAATACTTGCAAATACATACCATCTGGTATGAAAAATTTTACCTCAAAAATAACTGGGGAAATTTTTCCTATCAAAAAATTCTTAAATTGCAATTCCATCTTCGTAATTTATGTCCTTGAATGTATATGTGGGGCCCAGTACGTGGGTCGTACCTCAAGAAAAGCAAGAACTAGGTGGGGGGAACATCTACGCAATTGCAAAAATTGCAAAAAGAAAAAAATCAAACATAGTATACCAGAACATTGCCTAAACAAACATCAGGGCAATCCTGAAATTTTCAAATTTTATCCCATAGACTATATACCCCCTTCAACAGATTACAACAGAATTATTAAATTAAGACAACGTGAAACCTTTTGGATTCACAAGTTGAATACTCTGTGGCCTTCAGGGCTTAATTCTAACTTGGATTTGGCAGCATTTAACTAATAAACATAATTTTATTAAATTACCTACACTATCATCTGCATATTCTACACAGGCATAATATATTATATTTTTTTTTCTCTGCAATGTGATGTTTTCAAATTAAACACAATAAATATATACCATTTTTTTATTTTCAATAACACATAGAATCAGTTATAGTGTATCAGTTATGAGAGGTACAAGAATTTTATCTCACATAACACACTTATTATGGTCATTCTTAATACAACGTTTTACATCAGTACATGACATTTAAGACTCTACCAAAACTGGTATTATTTTAATATACTATCAAAGCAGTAGAATTACAAATTGGATGTTCATTTTCTATGGTTTATGTGGCCTCATTTGTCCCTACAATTTTTTGACCATCTCTAAGACAGGATAATAATGAGTTGCTCATCATTCAGCTAAAGAACAAAATGTTTTTTGTCCGTGTTTTTTAAATCACATTTTTTAACATTGTTTTCATGTATACACTATTTTTCTTTTTCTTATTATATGTAACGAAATTATTTTGTTAGGAAGTCAGCGAAATATTGTATTTTAAATGTAACGATATGTTGGGTCAGTTATTGGTGGATATATTAACCAATCGTGACCTTCCTATGTATTTTTAAATGTGGTTTTCCCGCTATACCTATACACTTACCTGATGAAACGGCCAGTGAGCTTTTATCGGCCGAGAAACGCGTTGTTATAGCTCTTAAATAAAAACCCTTTTTATTATTTTTACTCAACAGTTTGTCCGCTGACTTCCTTTTTTCAAATTTATTTTTTTATAAATACTTTTCAGTCACTCATTTCTAGTGGCTTACTATTATATATGCACCGTGTCTCCTGAGGCCTGTGACGTGCCGCAGGTGCATATCTGGGTGTGTTCAGAGCATACCTTAAGGATCCACTTTCTACAGCAAACAGCCCAGCTATAGCTGAATATTCAACACACACGCCGGTGAGCAGAGGACAAGCCTAGACCGATAACAGCTACAGCCACCAACTACAGCTATTAACCATCAGCGCGCTGACTGCTGTATGAAGGTCAGCCTGCCTTAATGCACTACTTGGGAGTGCCAACTCCATTGTGAGTATACACCTTGCTGACCCTGTATCCTATGCTGTGTCCATTTCGGTTCCAGACGATATTGCACTATTGGTCTTCTGTGTTTTCTGTTTCTATCACTACAGATTTCTGATACGACCACCATAGATTCAGTGTACTGACTACTGTATAAAGGTCAGCCCGCCTACATGCACTACTTGCGAGTGCCAAGCTCTTTGTGAGTATCCATTTGGCAGAGATTTTTTTTATACCTGTACCTTGCTTGATCTTGATGATATTACACCATCAGGCGCTCTCTCTCTTTGTTCTTTATTATCTCTGACTTGGTGGTTAGATCACCATCGTATAGTTCAAGGGGCCTCTTTTGTTCTTCCAACCTGGACCGTGATCACAACAGATGCGAGTCTTTCAGGTTGGGGAGCTGTCTGGGGATCTCTGACAGCACAAGGGGTTTGGAAATCTCAAGAGGCGAGATTACCAATCAATATTTTGGAACTCCGTGTGATTTTCAGGGCTCTTCAGATTTGGCCTCTCTTGCAGAGAGAACTGTTCATTTGTTTTCAGACAGACAATATCACAACTGTGGCATATGTCAATCATCAGGGTGGGACTCACAGTCCTCAGGCTATGAAAGAAGTATCTCGGATACTTGCCTGGGCGGAATCCAGCTCCTGTCTAATTTCTGCGGTCCATATCCCAGGTATAGACAATTGGGAAGCGGATTATCTCAGTCATCAGACTTTACATCCAGGAGAGTGGTCTCTTCACCCAGATGTGTTTTTTCAAATTGTTCAGATGTGAGGGCTTCCAGAAATAGATCTGATGGCATCTCATCTAAACAAGAAACTTCCCAGGTACCTGTCCAGGTTCAGAGATCCTCAGGCGGAGGCAGTGGATGCATTGACACTTCCTTGGAGTTATCAACCTGCCTATCTTTTTCTGCCTCTAGTTCTTCTCCCAAGAGTGATTTCCAAAATCATCATGGAGCAATCGTTTGTGCTGCTGGTGGCTCCAGCATGGCCACACAGGTTTTGGTATGCGGATCTTGTTCGGCTGTCCAGTTGCCAACCTTGGCCACTTCCGTTAAGACCAGACCTTCTATCTCAAGGTCCGTTTTTCAATCAGGATCTCAAATCATTAAATTTGAAGGTATGGAAATTGAACGCTTAGTGCTTAGTCATAGAGGTTTCTCTGACTCAGTAATTAAAACTATGTTGCAGGCTCATAAATCTGTTTCTAGAAAGATTTATTATCGAGTTTGGAAGACCTACATTTCATGGTGTTCTTCTCATAATTTCACTTGGCATTCTTTTAGAATTCCAAGAATTTTACAGTTTCTTCAGGATGGTTTGGATAAGGGTTTGTCTGCAAGTTCTTTGAAAGGACAAATTTCTGTTCTTTCTGTCTTATTCCACAGAAAAATGGCTAAACTTCCTGATATTCATTGTTTTGTTCAGGCTTTGGTTCATATCAAGCCTGTCATTAAATCAATCTCTCCTCCCTGGAGTCTTAATTTGGTTTTAAAGGCTTTACAGGCTCCTCCGTTTGAGCCTATGCATTCTTTGGACATTAAATTGCTTTCTTGGAAATTGTTTTTTCTTTTGGCCATCTCTTCTGCTAGAAGAGTTTCTGAATTATCTGCTATTTCTTGTGAGTCTCCTTTTCTGATTTTTCATCAGGATAAGGCGGTTTTGCGGACTTCATTTAAATTCCTACCTAAGGTTGTGAATTCCAACAATATTAGTAGAGAAATTGTTATCCCTTCCTTGTGTCCTAATCCTAAGAATTATTTGGAAAGATCCTTACATTATTTGGATGTGGTGAGAGCTTTGAAATATTATGTTGAAGCTACTAAAGATTTCAGGAAGACTTCTAGTCTATTTGTTAACTTTTCTGGTTCTAGGAAAGGTCAGAAGTCTTCTGCTGTTTCCTTGGCTTCGTGGTTAAAGCTTTTGATTCATCACGCTTATTTGGAGTCGGGTAAATCCCCGCCTCAGAGGATTACGGCTCATTCTACTAGGTCTGTTTCCACTTCCTGGGCTTTTAACAATGAAGCTTCAGTTGATCAGATTTGCAAAGCAGCAACTTGGTCTTCTTTGCATACATTTACTAAATTCTATCATTTTGATGTTTTTTTCTTCTTCAGAAGCAGTTTTTGGTAGAAAAGTTCTTCAGGCAGCGGTTTCAGTTTGATTCTTCTGCTTATAATTTCCGTTTTTTTCTTTTTCTTTATAAGATTAAAACTTATGATTTGGGTTGTGGATTAATTTTTTTCAGTGGAATTGGCTGTCTTTATTTTTATCCCTCCCTCTCTAGTGACTCTTGAGTGGAGTTCCACATCTTGGGTATTTGCTATCCCATACATCACTAGCTCGTGGACTCTTGCCAATTACATGAAAGAAAACATAATAAATTAATTTCTTTCATATTGGCAAGAGTCCATGAGGCCCACCCTTTTTATGGTGGTTAGGATTTTTTTGTATAAAGCACAATTTTTCCAATTCCTTTGGTGATGCTTGTTTACTCCTTTCTTTATAACCCCACAACTTGGCTATTTGTTAAACTGAATTGTGGGTGTGGTTAGGGGTGTATTTATAGGCATTTTGAGGTTTGGGAAACTTTGCCCCTCCTGGTAGGATTGTATATCCCATACGTCACTAGCTCATGGACTCTTGCCAATATGAAAGAAATTAATTTATCAGGTAAATTCTTACATAAATAATATTTTTTTGCCACTGAGCCGAGAACGTCATCTGTTTAGATTCGGCAACATTGAAGCGCATCCCATTACAGGCAATCAATAAGTAAAAGTAAGTTTCTAAGTACTTTATCAAGCAATCATAACTTATATTTGTGAAGTAATCGCAATGCCTTACACTTTTTCAATATGCTGAAAATGTAACGAATAACTGAATTTCCGTTGCAAAAAAAGTATCTTCATGTTACTTACAATCAGCACCAATGCTATTGTGTGATAGCTATTTATTTCAGTTATTCTGAATTGTTCTAGCCAAAAATAGGATATCTAACATACAAATTATTTTCAAATATTATGATTAATATATACACTATCTACCAATCTAAAAATAAAAAAAAACAATATTCAATATAACAACAATAACAATGTTATCTTATCTAAATTGGTATTTTCAATCAAAATAATGTTTATTTTATGCCTGACATATAAATAAATTTCAGGTCATATCAATGGAGATTTCATCAATGATGAAGAATACGAACGATCTATGAAATGTTGTAACATGGATTGCTAAAAATATTAAAATATATGAATTATTCAGCTTACAAATTGTTAATATAGTAGTGTATATATAATTAATTTCTAAATACTTCCAATCGTTATATAATTTGATTTTTGGAATTCGGCTCCCGGTTCTCACAAATGCAGCTGCTCACTTGCGTAAATAGCATAGTACTAAATGAATACATTATGTCATTCATTGAGTACTATGTTTCCAAAGACATTGACGCATGCGTGTTGGACACCGACTGTTCAAAGAATCGAATGAAACAGAATTGAGGGGCGCCTCATGTGTGGTATCATCTAATATACAACAACAAGTAACACAACTCAGGCCAAATGGGTACTCACAGATTTGAGGAGCACACTTATGTGCTGGTAGGGGCAGGATGCAGAATTGTATAGGTGTAACAGCTCACCCACTTAAAGGCACATTTAGCGAGAGGTATTGGTGCTACAAAGGAGACAGAAGATGCAGGCACCACATCTGCAGACTATTAATGATGCAAACAAAACAAATTCCTTAATATGGAGGGTACTCACATATTCCCAAAGCACACCAATGTGCTTGTAGAAGCAGGCTGCAGATTGGAGTAGGTATGGCAGCTCACCCAAACTCTAGGTGTCTTGATAGTGGTGTATGGTAGTCCCAGTGTGCTCTCTCAGTTACTGAGCTGGTCTCTCATAGGTAGGTAAAGGCAGATGGTGGGTAGAAAAAATCCACTCAAAGAATATAAAATATATCCAAATTTATTTTTAAAAACATAAATTTTTTTTTAAAAAAACAACAACAGCACAGTGGTTGCTGATATAAGGCTTCACATACATTTCCAACAAACCACGGAAGGGTAAAACCACCTATGAATGTAAAAAAAGGGGTGGGGGGAGTGATCACTTATTCCTCCTACGTACCAGTGAGGGAACTTACACACACGCCAACCAGTTTGAAGCATATATAAATAATTAGTGCATGAATTATATATTGTAAGATGATTGTATTGCAGAGCATACATTAGCAACTGCAAACACAGACCTAGATTTGGAGTTCGGCGGTAGCCGTCAAAACCAGCGTTAGAGGCTCCTAACTCTGGTTTTGGCCGCCCGCTGGTATTTGGAGTCAGTGATTAAAGGGTCTAACGCTCACTTTTCAGCCGCGACTTTTCCATACCGCAGATCCCCCTACGCCATTTGCGTAGCCTATCTTTTCAATGGGATCTTTCTAACGCTGGTATTTAGAGTCGTTTCTGAAGTGAGCGTTAGAGCTCTAACGACAAAATTCCAGCCGCCTGAAAATAGCAGGAGTTAAGAGCTTTCTGGCTAACGCCGGTTCATAAAGCTCTTAACTACTGTACCCTAAAGTACACTAACACCCATAAACTACCTATGTACCCCTAAACCGAGCTCCCCCCACACCGCCGCCACTCGATTAAAATTTTTAACCCCTAATCTGCCGACCGCCACCTACGTTATATTTATGTACCCCTAATCTGCTGCCCCTAACCCTGCCGACCCCTGTATTACATTTATTAACCCCTAACTTGCCCCCCACAACGTCGCCGCCAGCTACTTAAAATAATTAACCCCTAATCTTCCGACCGCAAATCGCCGCCACCTACGTTATCCCTATGTACCCCTAATCTGCTGCCCCTAACATCGCCGACCCCTATATTATATTTATTAACCCCTAATCTGCCCCCCTCAACGTCGCCGACACCTGCCTACACTTATTAACCCCTAATCTGCCGAGCGGACCTGAGCGCTACTATAATAAAGTTATTAACCCCTAACCCGCCTCACTAACCCTATCATAAATAGTATTAACCCCTAATCTGCCCTCCCTAACATCGCCGACACCTACCTTCAATTATTAACCCCTAATCTGCCGACCGGAGCTCACCGCTATTCTAATAAATGTATTAACCCCTAAAGCTAAGTCTAACCCTAACACTAACACCCCCCTAAGTTAAATATAATTTAAATCTAACGAAATAAATTAACTCTTATTAAATAAATGATTCCTATTTAAAGCTAAATACTTACCTGTAAAATAAATCCTAATATAGCTACAATATAAATTATAATTATATTATAGCTATTTTAGGATTAATATTTATTTTACAGGCAACTTTGTTATTATTTTAACCAGGTACAATAGCTATTAAATAGTTAAGAACTATTTAATAGTTACCTAGTTAAAATAATAACAAATTTACCTGTAAAATAAATCCTAACCTAAGTTATAATTAAACCTAACACTACCCTATCAATAAAATAATTAAATAAACTACCTACAATTACCTACAATTAACCTAACACTACACTATCAATAAATTAATTAAACACAATTCCTACAAATAAATACAATTAAATAAACTAGCTAAAGTACAAAAAATAAAAAAGATCTAAGTTACAGAAAATAAAAAAATATTTACAAACATAATAAAAATATTACAACAATTTTAAACTAATTACACCTACTCTAAGCCCCCTAATAAAATAACAAAGCCCCCCAAAATAAAAAATTCCCTACCCTATTCTAAATTAAAAAAAGTTACAAGCTCTTTTACCTTACCAGCCCTGAACAGGGCCCTTTGCGGGGCATGCCCCAAGAATTTCAGCTCTTTTGCCTGTAAAAAAAACACATACAATACCCCCCCCAACATTACAACCCACCACCCACATACCCCTAATCTAACCCAAACCCCCCTTAAATAAACCTAACACTAAGCCCCTGAAGATCTTCCTACCTTGTCTTCACCATACCAGGTTCACCGATCCGTCCTGAAGAGCTCCTCCGATGTCCTGATCCAAGCCCAAGCGGGGGCTGAAGAGGTCCATGATCCGGTCAAAGTCTTCATCCAAGCGGGGCAGAAGAGGATCTTCCATCCGATTGAAGTCATCATCCAGGCGGCATCTTCGATCTTCTTCCATCCGGAGCGAAGCGGCAGGATCCTGAAGACATCCAGCGCGGAACATCCATCCGGACCGACGACTGAACGACGAATGACTGTTCCTTTAAGGGACGTCATCCAAGATGGCGTCCCTCGAATTCCGATTGGCTGATAGGATTCTATCAGCCAATCGGAATTAAGGTAGGAATTTTCTGATTGGCTGATGGAATCAGCCAATCAGAATCAAGTTCAATCCGATTGGCTGATCCAATCAGCCAATCAGATTGAGCTCGCATTCTATTGGCTGTTCCGATCAGCCAATAGAATGCGAGCTCAATCTGATTGGCTGATTGGATCGGCCAATCGGATTGAACTAGATTCTGATTGGCTGATTCCATCAGCCAATCAGAAAATTCCTACCTTAATTCCGATTGGCTGATAGAATCCTATCAGCCAATCGGAATTCGAGGGACGCCATCTTGGATGACGTCCCTTAAAGGAACAGTCATTCGTCGTTCAGTCGTCGGTCCGGATGGATGTTCCGCGCTGGATGTCTTCAGGATCCTGCCGCTTCGCTCCGGATGGAAGAAGATCGAAGATGCCGCCTGGATGATGACTTCAATCGGATGGAAGATCCTCTTCTGCCCCGCTTGGATGAAGACTTTGACCGGATCATGGACCTCTTCAGCCCCCGCTTGGGCTTGGATCAGGACATCGGAGGAGCTCTTCAGGACGGATCGGTGAACCTGGTATGGTGAAGACAAGGTAGGAAGATCTTCAGGGGCTTAGTGTTAGGTTTATTTAAGGGGGGTTTGGGTTAGATTAGGGGTATGTGGGTGGTGGGTTGTAATGTTGGGGGGGGGGTATTGTATGTGTTTTTTTTACAGGCAAAAGAGCTGAAATTCTTGGGGCATGCCCCGCAAAGGGCCCTGTTCAGGGCTGGTAAGGTAAAAGAGCTTGTAACTTTTTTAATTTAGAATAGGGTAGGGAATTTTTTATTTTGGGGGGCTTTGTTATTTTATTAGGGGGCTTAGAGTAGGTGTAATTAGTTTAAAATTGTTGTAATATTTTTATTATGTTTGTAAATATTTTTTTATTTTCTGTAACTTAGATCTTTTTTATTTTTTGTACTTTAGCTAGTTTATTTAATTGTATTTATTTGTAGGAATTGTGTTTAATTAATTTATTGATAGTGTAGTGTTAGGTTAATTGTAGGTAATTGTAGGTAGTTTATTTAATTATTTTATTGATAGGGTAGTGTTAGGTTTAATTATAACTTAGGTTAGGACTTATTTTACAGGTAATTTTGTTATTATTTTAACTAGGTAACTATTAAATAGTTCTTAACTATTTAATAGCTATTGTACCTGGTTAAAATAATTACAAAGTTGCCTGTAAAATAAATATTAATCCTAAAATAGCTATAATATAATTATAATTTATATTGTAGCTATATTAGGATGTATTTTACAGGTAAGTATTTAGCTTTAAATAGGAATCATTTATTTAATAAGAGTTAATTTATTTCGTTAGATAAAAATTATATTTAACTTAGGGGGGTGTTAGTGTTAGGGTTAGACTTAGCTTTAGGGGTTAATACATTTATTAGAATAGCGGTGAGCTCCGGTCGGCAGATTAGGGGTTAATAATTGAAGGTAGGTGTCGGCGATGTTAGGGAGGGCAGATTAGGGGTTAATACTATTTATGATAGGGTTAGTGAGGCGGATTAGGGGTTAATAACTTTATTATAGTAGCGCTCAGGTCCGCTCGGCAGATTAGGGGTTAATAAGTGTAGGCAGGTGTCGGCGACGTTGAGGGGGGCAGATTAGGGGTTAATAAATATAATATAGGGGTCGGCGATGTTAGGGCAGCAGATTAGGGGTACATAGGGATAACGTAGGTTGCGGCGGTTTACAGAGCGGCAGATTAGGGGTTTAAAAAAAAATGCAGGGGTCAGCGATAGCGGGGGCGGCAGATTAGGGGTTAATAAGTGTAAGGCTAGGGGTGTTTAGACTCGGGGTACATGTTAGAGTGTTAGGTGCAGACGTAGGAAGTGTTTCCCCATAGGAAACAATGGGGCTGCGTTAGGAGCTGAACGCTGCTTTTTTGCAGGTGTTAGGTTTTTTTTAAGCTCAAACAGCCCCATTGTTTCCTATGGGGGAATCGTGCACGAGCACGTTTTTGAGGCCGGCCGCGTCCGTAAGCAACTCTGGTATCGAGAGTTGCATTTGCGGTAAAAATGCTCTACGCTCCTTTTTTGGAGCCTAACGCAGCATTTGTTTGAACTCTCGATACCAGAGTTAAATTTATGGTGCGGCCAGAAAAAAGCCCGCGGAGCGTTAGCAGCCCATTTACCGCCGAACTCCAAATCTAGGCCACAGTTTTTTATATATATACATAAGAGCGACATTTCACCTTTAGGTCAGTGAGTTGGATTAATCCATACAGGTGTACTACATCAATTAATTTAGAAATACAACCCATCAAAGGGAGGTGTAATGCTTGTTAGTGAGGTATATAAGGCAGTAATGGGTAGTATTATTTATTATTATTTTTGATGCCTGATGAAATGGTCTGCGAACCGAGAAACGCGTTGCATTATTGGGTGTTCACTGGACACCCTGTCATCCACTTATATCAGCAACCACTGTGCTGTTGTTTTTTAAAAAAAAAATTTATGTTTTTAAAAATAAATTTGTATATATTTTATATTCTTTGAGTGGATTTTTTCTACCCACCATCTGCCTTTACCTACCTATGAGAGACCAGCTCAGTACCTGAGAGAGCACACTGGGACTACCATACACCACTATCAAGATACCTAGAGTTTGGGTGAGCTGCCACACCTACTCCAATCTGCAGCCTGCTTCTACAAGCACATTGGTGTGCTTTGGGAATATGTGAGTACCCTCCATATTAAGGAATTTGTTTTGGTTGCATCATTAATAGTCTGCACATGTGGTGCCTGCATCTTCTGTCTCCTATGTAGCACCAATACCTCTCGTTAAGATTGCCTTTAAGTGGGTGAGCTGTTACACATATACAATTCTGCAGCCTGCCCCTACCAGCACATAAGTGTGCTCCTCAAATCTGTGAGTACCCATTTGGCCTGAGTTGTGTTACTTGTTGTTGTATATTAGATGATACCACACATGAGGCGCCCCTCTATTCTGTTTCATTCTATCTAGTGTTACCTGGACCAGCCGGTGAGGAGGAGGCAGCCGCCCCAGCAATCACCTCTTTTTGAAGAATATATAAAGGACTTTTCCACCTTTTATAATTGCAAGTGAACTTTCACATCAATATTTAAGAATTTATTGTTTTTGCCTATATTGGTATTATATATTTAAGACATTTGTTATATATTCTTGACGTATTACATATTTTTGTTATAGATTTTTGATTTCACTGTACCTTGAGCGCCCCCTTTAGTGATTAGGTCACTTAAGCGTGTTCAAAGAATCGCATGCGCATTGAAGGATCCATCGACGATTCCCGCATGCGCAATGCGGTCGTTGCTTGCGAACACGCATTACAGCTACGTATAGAGCGGGTGGGACCGTTCTATACGTCAACACACAGAAATATAGGAAGTGGAAGAGGGGCGGAGCATGATAGATAACGGTAAGAATTATAAAAGTAAAAATAAAACTGATAATAAAAAATGTTTTAATAAAAAAATATAGCGATCTGGATATGTTAATGACATACAATACTTGGATGTGTTGTAAAGTCTGAAAATTTACTTTAACTTTAAAGTCTGAGGTAGAATTTGTTAAACTTGTCTAAACTATTGGAGTATACACCACTGATATTTACCATTAAGCCCATTCCAAAAGCTGTTGGGATCTACGCAAAAACAATTATCAAGCAAAAGGATTCAGTCCTCAGTTTTTTATTTTATTTTTATTGAAATGTGTTAAACAAAAACACATATAATAAATGTCAAAACAATGATAATACACACATAGATTTTAGAACATGAAGATCACTTCCTGGTGAAAAAGTCAATAGATCTGACTAGATTAATGTACATACCAGCCAAAATAAAGAAATTACTGATCTACTGATATAACTCTTATAAATCCCAATAATAGTAACTTATGGGTAATACAGTCAACGTAAACATATAACCAGGAGATTTATTAGGTAAAACATGTAAAATCATATTTATGCAATATTCATAATTAAAAAAGTGTTTATGTATTTACTGTAAATATTTCGCATGCCAATGTTCTTTACATAAGGGAATATGTTCTAAGTATTTTTAAATAAATATTCATATATATGTATCTGTATATATATCTATTCCTATATCTATACTATAATCATGTTAGTAACGCGTCCGTCGCTGTCGCCAGTTACGCACACATCCTCAAAGGAATGTTGGCTGCGCGAGGCAGCCAAAAGAATGTTGGCTGCGTATGCAGCCAAAAGAATCCACCTGGATGCAGCAAAGCTGCACCCCTGTGGATTCCGAAAATAGCAGGGTGGTAAAAGAACGAAACACATAACCACCCGCAAGAAATAAATAAAAAACATGTAACCGCCCATACGAAATAACAAAAAAACCTAACCGCCCACACGAAGTATAACAAAAAAAAACTAACCTCAAGCACGAAGTATTAACAAACACCTAAACCCCCACATCGGAAAATAATAAAGTAATTAACCTTTAATCCGCAAATAACATAATTAAAATATTAACCCCTAAACTGCCAACCCCCCACATAAGAATAAACCTAATTAACCTATTAACCCCTGAACCACCAAATCCCCACATCGCAATAAACCTAATTAACAATTAAAATAAACAAAAAATATTAAAAATAAAAAAAAATTAAACCTAATCCTTATAAAAATAAAAAAGCCCCCAAAATAAAAACACCCCCTAATCTAAGATAAACTACCCCCTAACAGTAAAACAAAAAACCACCCACCAAACCCTCCAAAATAAAAAAAATCTAACACTAAAAAAACCTAAACTACCAATTGCCCATAAAGTGGCATTTATATGGGCATTGCCAGTAAAAGGGCATTCAGCTCTTTTACTGCCCTTAAAAAGTCATTCAGCTCTTTTACAGCCCATTAAGTTCCTAATCTTAAAAATAAAAAAAAATCCTAAAACTATGCCCCAAATAGGTACTCACTGTTCCTGAAGTCCGGCAGAGAAGGTCTTCTTCCAGGCGGCTCCATCATCTTCTATCTTCATCCTGAGCAAAGGCAGCGCGGAGCGGAGGTGAGGAGCTGGCTTTCCCAATGCACGGATCCTCAGCGGCCGTTCTCATCGGTGGTCCTCAGTTGCGGTCTTCAGCGGCGGTCCTCAGCGGCATGGAGGCTCCTCTTCATGCGATTGTCCATTGCACACTAAAGATTGAATGCAAGATACCGCTCTGCGCTGCCTTTGCACAGGGTGAAGATAGAAGATGATGGAGCCACCTGGAAGAAGACCTTCTCTGCCAGACTTCAGGAATGGTGAGTACCTATTTGAGGCTTAGTTTTAGGATTTTTTTTTTTAAAAAAAAATGTATTTTTAAGATTAGGGATTTAATGGGCTGTAAAAGAGCTGATTGCCGTTTTCAGGGCTGTAAAAGAGCTGAATGCCCTTTTATGTTGAAATTATGTTTTATTGATTTTTACAAATAAAATAAACATTTGTCAAACATTCTCTCCATTTGTTTGTTAATACATATCAAAAATTAGATCTCTGAAATAAAGATGGTGTTACATCACTGCATAGAGTTCCAAAGCTGTCTATACTCTGTAAATACAATTGTATCAGTAGATGTCATTGACATCTGTATAATGATCATTGGCAGCGTGGGTCTCAGCTCATGTTTTTATTCAAGTTTTTTAGGATAACCCTATCATTCTTTCTGTCTTCTGAGTGATTCATGGTATATAATATACGGTTCCCAACACCTGATGAACCCTTCTGTGTCATTAAGGGTTTCAGCAGCTGCGCCCGCCCTCTTGTAATGGTATTCTATTTTTTTATGTATGAAAGGAAAATCAGGTGGGTTGGACTTCTGTGGTACATATAAGCATGACTAATTTACAATGAATCTTAGGGATTCCTGGAATTGGGAAATGAAGAAGGGCTTGTTCTATGGTTAGTTCTATTTGCTTCTGAAAAATGGAGCTAAGTAGTTTCGAGGTCCAGTCCCATATCTTTTTGACATGGTCGCAGTCGCACCACATATGGACATACGTACCTCTAATACCACATCCTCTGTAGCAGAGGTGCTGAATACCCTTTTAAAGGCAATGCCCATACAAATGCCCCTTTAGGGACAATAGGTAGTTTAGTTTTTTTAATGTTAGGTTTTTTATTTTGGAGGGTTTGGTGGGTGGAGGGTTTTACTATTAGGGAGTAATTGGTAATTTTTAAAGAGCTGTTTAACTTAGGGCAATGCCCTAAAAAGGCAATTTTAAGGGCTATTAGTAGTTTAGTATTAGATTAGGGGGTGTTTTTATTTCGGGGGGATTTTTTATTTTTATAGGGGTATAAGTCTGTTAAAATAAATATTTTGGATAGCTTTGTTTATTTTTTTTTAAACATAGACTGCCCTCTGGGAAGGCTTATTGCCTAGTATAATCATATATATATATATATATATATATATATATATATATATATATATATATATATATATATATATATATATATATATATATATATACCCATCAGATACTGTATATATAAAAATATGTATTTATAAATAAATAGAAAATATTCTTCTATGTGAAGAATGTTTAAATGTGAAATATTAATATTTCATATCAGGTCAGCACACTTGGCATGCGAGTACGTTTCCCCCCCCCACACACACACTTTTCGAGCTCCATTGAAGTCTAGGGAGAATACGTTAACATGATCATGACATTTGGACTTTGTATTTTTGAGCACGTCAGGCTAGTGTTCGTGCAAAAACTTTTCACTTTCAATGCGAAAAAAGCCTCCATCCAGAGTTAACGCACAAGCGGGAGGGCAAACTACTCCTAAAACTAAAACTAACGTGTTTAATTAAGGAGAGGGATAAAATCAATAAATAAAGAAAAAAGATAAAACTATATACCTAAGGACCAAAGAGCCTGAAACTAAAATATCACATTTATCATCTAGTTCTTGCCATGGGTTCCAACATTCCCAGTAAGCTTCCATTGTCTCTTGAACTACATAATTTATATTTCTTTCTCCATATTTGCAAATCATTAGCCTGATGAAGGGATTAGGGACCTGACTCACGCTATTCTCGTGCAATACATAATACAAAACCTGTATCATTAAATATTTTAGTGGCCTAGACAAGATATTACCTCCAATATGAAAATAGGCAAAGCTAGAGACTGAATTATGTTTATTCCTATTTTGGTCCTGATGCAAATTATTAGTTTTAGAAACACCACTAAAAAAAGTACCTATAAAAGCTCAACGCAATAAAAAAATTGAACAAGATTAAATAAAAACTTGTATATAGCAACAACGTGGAAAAAAACATATTTTAACCAATCAATGCTACCATTGACAATAGCATTTTAAACACAGCACTTGCTTATACAGCCTAAGATGCTTGTACTATCTGGTAATGACCCAATTTGTTAATTGCTGACATGATACAAGCCCCACTTGTGCTCTGAGCAACTGTAGTATTTAAAATGCTGGTGCACTGAGAATATCTAGATATGCTTCTCATGCACTTTCAGAGAAAAATGTTAAGACTAAAACAGTGATAACTTACACTAGAAGCATTTTTTTGCCAATACCTGTATATTGCAAATATGTTTCTATTTAAAATGTAATTCATCCATGTGCATTTAAATTTTGACCAGAATGTCCCTTTAATAATTCTCACTGCTACCACATTTAACCCTTGCTTATCTTTGTTACTGCAACATCACCCAATTTGGGGCATACTTGGGTGCCACTTCCACCTCTAACACTCACATGTATACTCTTGTATAACATACCACTCCTAACTCAAATTGGAAATCAACAAGGAAAGTGGCATATGTATATATTGACATTTAAATAAGTGCATTGGAGCCCTTTATAGTCAAGTAGATGAAAACATGAACAACATATGTATGCAATATTCATATTTAATAAAGGTTTTAACTATGTATTTACTGTAAATATTTCACGTTCCCATGTTCTGCCCATAGCAGAATATGTGTTATGTATTTCTAAATAGATATTCCTATATATATCTGCATATATATCTTTATATAATCATGTATATATATATATACTGTATATATATATAAAACACAAAAAAACCAGCACTCACTAGCAGATTCACAGCAATGTTTAAAAGCAAAACTGGGGGAAGTCAGTTACATTTGGCACCAAAGGATCAAGCCCAGGACCACGACAAGGTCTCCCCCTTCCTGGGACCCTAAACCAGCACCCACAAAATGCATGCTTCCAAACAAACCAACTGGGAACCTCCCAGGGTGACACAGGCTTTTGTAACCTCCCCTATGTAAATACAAAACACAGGAATGGACCGCACTCACAGACTGGACTGGGTACACATCCTAAGCCACTGTTAACTCCACAGCCCTGAACACTGACAGACAGCTGCAAAGTTCCCAGCAACCCAGGCAGTTAACCCCAGAGCAACCTGGGTGTCAGGTCCGCAGGGGAGCATTACAAACATTAACACAAAACACAAAAAACCCAGCACTCACTAGCAGATTCACAGCAATGTTTAAAAGCAAAACTGGGGGAAGTCAGTTACATTTGGCGCCAAAGGATCAAGCCCAGGACCACGACAAGGTCTCCCCCTTCCTGGGACCCTAAACCAGCACCCACACAATGCATACTTCCAAACAAACCAACTGGGAACCTCCCAGGGTGACACAGGCTTTTGTAACCTCCCCTATGTAAATACAAAACACAGGAATGGACCGCACTCACAGACTGGACTGGGTACACATCCTAAGCCACTGTTAACTCCACAGCCCTGAACACTGACAGACAGCTGCAAAGTTCCCAGCAACCCAGGCAGTTAACCCCAGAGCAACCTGGGTGTCAGGTCCGCAGGGGAGCATTACAAACATTAACACAAAACACAAAAAACCCAGCACTCACTAGCAGATTCACAGCAATGTTTAAAAGCAAAACTTGGGGAAGTCAGTTACATTTGGGGCCAAAGCATCAAGCCCAGGACCACGACAAGGTCTCCCCCTTCCTGGGACCCTAAATATATATTGTACCAAAAAACCATCAAATATATATAAAGAAATATTTATTTAGGAATCAATAGAACATATTCTGTTATGTGAAGAATACTGGAATGTGAAATATTCATATTTTCATGTCAAGTTAGCGCACAAGAGAATATGCAATCGTGTTTGCATGAGAGTGGGGTGTTAGGTTTTTTCCAAAAAATTTTCTCCATTGACTTCTATGAGGGAATACGTGACTGTGCACATAACTTCAGCTTTTTGCGCTCGTTCGGGTAAGTGCTCTAACAAAATAGTTTACTTTCATCTCGTAATACAAGTGCAACCTGATGAGTGCAAAAAGCTTACTTCTAGCGCAATTAACGCTCGAGCGGGAGCGTTAATTAGCGGTCCAATCATAATCTGGCCCAGTAGTGGAACTACTCAACAGAGGGCCCTGGTGAAAAATGTTTTTGGGCCCCAAAAAGGTAACTCAGTAATAAGCAATAATACTAATACACATGATGTTCTGTATTATGATTTTGATGATAGATAGAACCTGCTTCCCTGTATTAGGAAAGCACACTTTCTGCATATGCGTATGTGTAGACTCACTGCTATGGGCCCCTTCACCATCACTTGCTCCTCGGTGCCACTGCACCTGTTGCATCAATGGTAGTTCTGGCCCTTAGTTTAGTACTCCTCTGTCTGAATGAAAACATTATTTTAAGTTTAATGTCCAGTTAAAGGGATATACAGTAGATATATAGAAGTGTAGTTTTGGAATATACATTTATTTGACACGTGTTATAACACATTCTTTGACAGCTCTTCTTGGGCACGTGGATCTACTAGCATAGGGCTCTTTTCCATTGAGGGGGTAAGTTGTGGAAACCAGTCATAAAATAATTTATCTCTATTAACGTCTATGGAGATTTTTTAAGTTACCACCAGCTTCCAAACTTTACCACCTCACTGGAAACTAGCCAATACTCAGGTAAGCTGCATGCACATGCAATGAGTTCAGAGTCAAAATGCTTCTAGTCAAATCTGAAATATGTTATTGTGAGAATAGATCAAAACTACTTGTGCAGATGCAAAATTGTCATAGACAAAATCAGGACTAACGTGAAACCTCTTGAAAAAGCCAAGACATATTGATTGTAACTGAATAATGAGACGTATAAGTAGTTTTGGTATTATAAATTAGTCTCTCATGTGTTGCTCTTCCAACCTGAAAAGTCACCAGTTGCCTAATGCAGTTGTTCTTTATTTTTTATATTAAAATGTCTAGGTAGAGGTAGGAATATTACAAAGAGAAATAAAGGCCACATCACTATGGCAATTAATGTTGAAAAATGTTTATTGGGAGCCAAAAAACAGCTGATAAACACAATTAATAAGAATGGAATTAACCCCTATAATGAATCTTGGAAATATAAGAAATATGATAGTCTAAAAAGGGCTGGGTTTCTCAATAGGAATTATAGGTAACTGCCTAGGGGTACATTATCTTAGAGGGTCACCTTTCTACATTGTCAAGTGATAAAACGTTGCAATACATTCCCTATCTATGCTCTGTACACTTGACTGTTCGGGACAAAACAAGCAGAAACTCTACTTTGACGTTTACTAGTAGTTAATACATATATCTGGCCATAGGTGGGCTGTAAAGTCAACAACTCCTTAGGGCACCATTTATCAAGCTCGGTATGACCACTGCTTCCAAACCTGTACGCCCGGGGTGAATGACAGCCCGTACTTGTGCGCCAATGGGCTAGCGTGTGCAGGGGACGTCATTGCCCGAGCAGACGCTTGTACAGTCACTTTCTGTGATCACAAGGCAGAAAAGTTTGCGGAAGTAAACCTTCCCATCTGAGTTTTCATAAATTAGACTCTAAGGCCTCTAGTTATGAAAGTCTGGCGGACCTGATCCGCCAGTGCGGATCAGGTCCGCCAGACTTCGCTGAATATGGCGAGCAATACGCTCGCCGTATTCATCATTGCACCAGCAGCTCACAAGAGCTGCTGGTGCAACGCCGCCCCCTACAGACTCACGGCCAATAGGCCGCCAGCAGGGGGGTGTCAATCAACCCGATCGTACTTTGTGACCGCTGCTTCATAACTGCTGTTTCTGGCGAGTCTGATGACTCGCCAGAAACACGGGGCATCAAGCTCCATACTGAGCTTGATACATATGCCCCTATATCTCTGCCTAGCGGTACCAGTGCTAACATGGAATGCATTAGCAGTCAGAATATTTCTTTATTTAGCTATTAAGTCTTTACAACCTTTTAATTATAGGGATATAAAACCCTAATTTTTTTCTTTCATGATTCAGTAAGAGCATATGATTTAAAACAACATTCTAATTTACTTTTAGTATCAAATGTTCTTCATTCTCTTGGTATCTTTTGTTGAAAAGCATGGGCATATGCTTAGGAGCTGGGCCATTTCTGGAGCACTATATGGCAGCAGTTTTGCAAGAATTGTATCCATTTGCAAGAACACTAGATAGCAGCACTATTTCCTGCTATCTAGTGCCCCAGATGCCTATCTACGTACTATCTCTTCAATATAGAATATCATAGGAACGAAGCAAATTTGATATTAGAAGTAAATTGGAAAAAAAAATGTAGAATGGTATGCTCTGTCTGAATCACAAAATAAAAATGTTGGGTTTCATATCCCTTTAAGACACCTGTTTATGTTGCATTTTAAAAATACGACCAAAAAAAAATCAATAAACCTTCTAATATATAGTCGTTCAAATGAATGGAATTACATCACAAGTAAACTATATACAAGTCAAACTCAATTTTAATCTCTGTCTTTCTTTATAGTAACTCAGACATTTAGAAAGAAAAAAAAACCCTGTTCTTAGTTCAGTTAGTAACACAAAGGGAAAAAACAATTTCCAAGAATCCATAGTGATTAACTACTGAAGAGGGCTGGATTACAGAAGCTTCCCATGTCAATACGTAGAAGCACAAAATCAAAGTGCTATGGAGAGTTAACATTGCTGGAGAACAATTCATGGGCCTGATCCGATATGCATCGTCGCCCGCAAAAGCCGGCAACGCCAAATTTTGCGCGGGTTCGGTATCACATATACAGCGTAGCATACAAGTTACGCGCGTATATTTCAGCCTTCACCCTTATTTTTTGACCCATAGACTGACATAGAAAACACGCGCAATTTGGTATCCAATATACAGCGTAAGGACTTACGCGCGCAGAATTCAGAAAATCTACTCCATTCTCATCTCGACACAAATTGCAGGCGCAGCAACCCTTGCACTGACTTATAAACCAACGTAACTCTCTGAAGGCCTAACAAATGCATGCTCAACAACATACATATCAGCCGCTTGATCTCAAACAGTTAAACCTCTTCAAAGCATTTATTATTCCTGCCCCTGCAAGTGTGTCAAACCAATCACAAACAGCACAACCTCACAACAGGAAGCCTAAAAAGCCAGCCAATGCACATCCTCATTAGCCACCATGTTTTCCTGCTTTCCATAGAGAGGCAGCATCATGGGGCACAAGGGTGCATCATGGGGCACAAGGGGTGCATCATGGGGCACAAGGGGTGCTGGAAGCCCTACAAGCCCCTGTTGTTCTGTCTATACATGCTGATTCTATAGTTGCTGCTGAGGTCCCTGGTCATGGTGCTGCCCCTGCTGCTGCCCCTGCTGCAGCTGGTCATCGAATTACATACTGCGGATTTCCACTGCATGTAAGTGAAACTACTACATCCCACCCCCCTTCCCTTGACCACCCTAATTACTGAAAATATCTAATTTGTTTAATTCATGTTTAGGTCACTATGATTTATTGACTCTCATTAAGAAGAATGAAAATGGATGTTTATGCCTTATGTTCACACCTTCTGTAAATACATTATTATTTAGATATATATACCCATGTGCAGGGATAGGCAAGGTGTCCTTAACTAAAGGTCTTTACCTTACAAAATGTCAGCCACAGCCTTGGCTCGTGCCTATCCCTGCACATGGGTCAATTTCTATTGGATGTGAGAAACCTTGATTTACATCTTAAAAGTGAATATCACTATATGTACCCTTCATACACAACTATGTGATGTGGTTTATAGAACATGAATATGTCATAAACATGATGATATTACCTTTTTTAGGCCATTTCCACACAGGCCTTATTATATGTTTAAACAATATTAGTGTACTAAAACACCCCTCACATGGATGTGGATGACAATTATATGGTAAATAACAGAGGACAAGATTTATGTTGAACTATAAGAATATTATTATTTTTTTAGGCTTCTTGGATGAGGGGGCTGAGGTGACTGCAGTGGATTTCCTGGTTCTCCTGGTTTGGGAAGATTCAGATGATTCTGCTGGAGTGCTGGCCACAGATGATAAGCTGGAGGCAGTGTCCTGCTGGTGTGTGAAGTGCTCAACCAACACACCCAAGAGTTGGTTTTGTTCCCGCCATCTGTTGTCACTCTACATCTGCATATCAGAAATAATTCTCATCATCTGCGACTGGTTTTGTACAATTGCATTTAATGATGCTGCCATGTCCCTCTGCAGCTCTATGGTACGCTGGAGTAACCTCTGTTGGCTCCTGTGAAACCTGTGTTGGCCTCTTTGTCTGCTCTCACAGCTTGTTATGAGCCTCCTCTGGAGTGAAATGTATTCCTCGCCCAGGGGAGAATACAGTGGATCTACAGGCTCTTGAGCAGCAGTGATTCTAGTTGCAGGTTCGGCTCTATCTGCTAGTGCATCATGGCCAACTTCAGCTGCTGGTGCTTCAGGGACAACTTCAGCTGCTGGTGCTTCAGGGACAACTTCAGCTGCTGGTGCATCATGGACAACTTCAGCTGCTGGTGCATCATGGACAACTTCAGCTGCATCTGCTTCATGGCCAACTTCAGCTGCTGGTGCTTCAGGGACAACTTCAGCTATATGCTTATCCGCAGATGGTGGAGCTCTCCCAAGGGAAGAGGATGGTGGAGCTCTCCTGAGGGAAGAGGATGGTGGAGCTCTCCTGAGGGAAGAGGATGGTGGAGCTCTCCCAAGGGAAGAGGATGGTGGAGCTCTCCCAAGAGAAGAGGATGGTGGAGCTCTCAGGGTGGATTGGTAGTCCCATTGACGACTAGTGTGTGACCACTCAGCCTGTCCAGTTTGCATTTCTTGCGACATCCCCTGTGTGGAAAAGCCATGACTGCCCTGATATTGTGTTGGGGGGGGGGGTAAAGACATGGACCCTTCGTGGCTGACTTGGCTCCCCCTCAAAGCCAAAAGAATATTCCTCAGGCCAGGTATCTGTGGTATTCTGAGCTTCGTATTTAAGTAAACAAGTATTTGCACATTGGTTATAAAGGTTAGCTCTAAAATTAGAGCTTGTTGCTCTTTTTTGTAGTAATCAGAAAACAACTTCTATGTAGCCTGATTAAACAATATGAGACATTTAATATATGATGAATTTGTATATTAACTACTGACTTAAGTGTTAATAAATATAAGGAATATTTAATATAATATATATCTTATGTTCAAGATATATATATATAACCGGAGGCCACAGATGAAAAAGAAATACTGACAAGCTCAGAATCTGAATTGGTAGAAACAAATGATTCTTCTTACTTCACGCAATCACACACAGCCTAAAATATTTACAAGTTCAGACATTCCACAGACATACAATGTTTGTTCATATTGGATGTTGCAGGTAATAGGAGTTGCCCAATAATTCAGTATGGTAACAAAAACAAGCAGGTAAGAAGTTTAATGGCTTTAGCATTGTTCGTATACGTTACCACCTTGAGGACCGTGATATTTCTGTTACCGCATTGGAAGATCCGTGTTTGGAGAGGCAGCGTGTGTGAATGCGGCTTACTTCCGGGTAGCGGTGAAAAAGTAGATCCGGCCGTTGAATGATCCAAAGTCGGTAATGACAAAGTAACGATTTGAGCATAAGAGATTCAAGACGCAGCTAGAGTAAACAAAGAAAACCACCTTGCACAGGATACAAGCAATAGGAGACCTGAGATAAGGAAAGCTACACCAGAGTAGCTAAGACTTCAATAATCAGGCAGTAAATGAGTGTTACAGGTAGTCCTTATATAGGGTGGAGACCAAATAGGAGGGGTTATAGTTAAAGGTATACCACATCTCCCCCCCTTCAAGGAAGCACCCCAGGGGTTTCCAAACTAGGTTTCTCAGGATAGCGGCGATGAAAATTTCGTAGAAGACGGGGAGTGCGAAGATCAGAATGAAGCTGCCAAGAGTTATCCTCCGAACCATAACCTTTCCATTTCACAAGATACTCCAACCTCTTCCTATGGATCCTAGAATCCAATACAGCTTCAACTTCATACTCCTCTCGATCATCAACGAGTATTGGAGGTGGTCGAGACAAGGAGAGAGACTGAGGTGAAGGAAGATATGGCTTTAACAGAGAGACATGAAAAGAGGGGTGAATCTTAAAATCCTGGGGAAGCTCTAATCTCACAGCATTGAGGTTGATTATTTTAGAAATCTTAAAAGGACCCAAATATTGATTTGCTAACTTTTTGCTAGGAACTGACAGTTTGAGATTCTTTGTCGAGAGTAGTACCAAATCTCCAATCTGATAAGCCGGGCTAGCAGTGTGATGGGTATCATATAACCTTTTTTGATAATCTTTAGCTTCCGAAAGATGTTTTTTCAGGATGTTAAGTCTTTCTTGTAGGGTAGTTGCGAAATCCAATGCTGAGGGAGAGTTCACTTGTTGAGAGGACAATGAAATAGTAGTAGGATGATATCCATAAGTAACGAAGAATGGGGATAGTTTAGTAGATGTAGAAGTAGTATTGTTATAACAGAATTCAGCCAAAGGTAAATAGGATGACCAGTCATCCTGCAGATGAGATATATAACAACGAAGATATTGCTCAAGGGTTTGGTTGAGTCGTTCTGTAAGGCCATTTGTCTGAGGGTGAAAAGCAGTCGAGTATCTAGAATCAATTTTGATTAACTTACATAGGGATCTCCAAAAATTAGAGGTAAACTGTGTACCACGATCAGTTATTATAACTTTGGGCAGTCCATGTAAGCGAACTATGTTGTCTAGGAAAACGTGAGCTGTAGTGAAAGCTGTAGGGAGACCTTTTAGGGGAATGTAATGAGCCAGTCTTGTTAAATGATCAATGACAACTAAAATAGTATTGTAATGGTGGGATTCAGGTAACTCGACAATAAAGTCCATTGATATGGTACTCCAGGGTTTGTCAGGAATAGGCAGAGGAGATAAAAGACCTGATGGTCTTTTGTGTGTTAACTTGTTTCTGGCACAGGTATCACAATGTTTTACATAGTTTGTAATATAGGTATCCATGAGTGGCCACCAATAATTTCTCCTGGTTAGGTCTATAGTTTTAGAAATACCTGGATGGCCTGCTAGTGTCCCGTCATGGGTTTGTTTAAGAATAGAAAATCTAATTTGTTTGGGGATATACAGTTTAGAATTATGATAGAAAAGACCAGTCTTGGAATCTTTTTGACAGTCTATTCCATGTGGTGGTTCATGTTTTAATTCTTTTAAGATCTCCTCTTCTAAAGGTGTTAATAAACCTATAATTTTTTCTTTTGGAATGATTTGGTACATTTGATTATGAGTGTCTTGTTCATGTAATCTAGAGAGGGCATCGGCTTTGGTATTTAAATGTCCTGGTCTGTAGGTTAAGAGAAAATCGAAACGATCAAAAAATATAGACCATCTTGCTTGTCTTGCAGACAAGGTCTTACTTGTTTTTAGAAATTCAAGATTTTTATGGTCAGTATAAATCTTAAAAGGTAGCTTAGAACCTTCTAATAAATGTCTCCAA
The DNA here is from genome assembly GCF_027579735.1 of Bombina bombina. Taxonomy (NCBI): domain Eukaryota; kingdom Metazoa; phylum Chordata; class Amphibia; order Anura; family Bombinatoridae; genus Bombina; species Bombina bombina. Next base: position 105,242,892 of record NC_069501.1, read on the forward strand.
TGATCTAGAGCACGTTTTATAGCTAGAAGTTCTTTATCTCCTATGCTATAGTTTTTCTCAGCACTAGTTAACATTTTTGAATAGAAAGCAATAGGATGAATCTCAGTCTTGTTCTTATCTTGTTGTGATAAAACTGCACCGATACCTGAGTCGGATGCATCTACTTCAAGGATAAATTCTGAATCAAAATCTGGCATAACTAGAATGGGAGCTGTAGTAAAATTTTCTTTCAATTTCTTAAAGGCAAGACTAGCGGATTCGGTCCATTTAAATCTTTGTTTTTCACTAGTGAGTGTTGTTAATGGTTTAACGATTGAAGAGAAATTTTTTATAAACTTCCTATAAAAATTCGCAAAACCAATGAATCGTTGTACAGATTTTGTGGAAGTAGGAGTAGGCCAATTTAGAATTGCTGATACCTTCTCCGGATCCATTTGAATTTTGTTGGGACTGATGATGTAACCCAAGAATTTTATTTCTGTGACATGAAAGGAACATTTTTCCAGTTTAGCATATAGTTTGTGTTCTTTTAAACGAGTTAATACCCAGCGTACATGTTTTTCATGCTCATGAGGTGTTCTAGAATAAATTAATATGTCGTCAAGGTATATTATGACACAAACGTCTATCAGGTCACGAAAGATCTCATTTATAAAAAACTGAAAAGTTGCCGGAGCATTACTCAGACCAAAAGGCATTACATTATATTGGAAAAGGCCATATCTGGTCCTGAATGCCGTTTTCCATTCGTGACCTTCTTTAATTCTAATCAAATTATAAGCTCCCTTTAAATCTAATTTGGTGTAAATAGTTGCACCAGTTAGACGTTCCAAAAGTTCAGGTATTAAAGGTAACGGGTATCTGTTTTTTATTGTGATGTTATTTAATGCTCTATAATCAATAATAGGTCTTATGGTACCATCCTTGTTTCTTACTAGAAACATACCTGCAGCTGCAGGGGATGTGGAGTGTGAAATAAATCCCTTACGTAAATTTTCGTCTAAGTAGTTTCTTATATACTGGAGTTCCTCTTGAGAGAGGGGATAGATCTTACCATGAGGGATTTTGGAACCAGGTATTATATCGATAGGACAGTCAAACTCCCTATGAGGTGGAAGGTTTTCTGCCTCTTTTAAATTAAATACATCTGCCAAATCCTGATAACACGAGGGTAAACCAATATCAAGTGACGCTATGGTTTGATGTGGATAACAAGTTTGGGAACAAAAAGCAGAATCTAATGTTACCTTATTTGAAACCCAATTTATGTGAGGGTTGTGTTTCTTCAACCAAGGATAGCCTAGGATGAGAGTATGCTGATGTATGGTTATGAGATCAAAAGTTAAATATTCAGTGTGTCCCTGCAATGATGTTACAAGCAGGGGAATAGTATGATGTGTAATAGGTCCTTGTTCTATTAATGAACCATCTATCAGCTTAATAGATACAGGATTTTGTTTACAAATAGTAGGTATTCGATTTTTATTTACATAAGTGGAATCAATGTAATTTCCGGATGCTCCTGAATCAATTAATGCCTTGGTTTGGATATTTTTCTGGTCCCACTGTAAAGAAATAGACAAAGTCATGTGTGTATCATTAGCTATGCTGTAAACAAAGTCACTGGTTTTTTTCTTACCATTCTTTTGTTTTTTCAACAAAGGACAAGTAGATACTACATGTTCTTTTTGAGCACAATATAAACAGAGATTTTCCAACCTCCTTCTAATTTTTTCCTCTGGTGGCAGAGGTCCTCTAAGTACACCAATCTCCATAGGGGTAGCACTGCCATGAGCTTTGTCATGACTTGTTGTGACTTGGTAAGGTCTTCTATATGAGGTATCATTAGAGGCCTTTTCTGCCCTCCTTTCTCTCAAACGACGATCTAAAGATGTACTTAATTTAATAAGACCATCAAGGGTATCTGGGATCTCAAGACGTGAAAGTTCATCTTTGAGTGTTTCAGATAAACCTAAACGATATTGATTTTTCAAACTGATTTCATTCCACTGAGAGTCCTCTGCCCACATCTGAAACTCAGTGGTATAATCCTCCACATTTCTCTTACCTTGTTTTAAAGACCTCAATCTCATTTCAGCATTTATTTGAGAATTTGAGTCTTGATATAGACTAGTTAAAGCAGAAAAAAAATCTTGTAATGAATCCAGGATATTGTTATTGTTTTCAAAAAACCTATTAGCCCAAGTCCTGGGTTCACCTTGTAGGAAAGATATTGTGGTACAAACTTTAATCCGCTCAGTATGATAAGTCTTAGGTCTAAGAGAAAATAATAAATTACAGGCATTCTTAAATTCCCTGAACTCAGAACGTTTCCCTGAAAAAGGTTGTGGATAATTAATATGAGGTTCAGGTGGGTCATGAGGCTTTTGTGTAACAAAATCTTTAACTATAGTTTTCAGTGCAGCATTTTCAGTCTGCACTTCTGTCACAGCTCTTGCTAAATAATCAAGTTTAAGGTAAACATTATTAAACTCCTTTTTTATTTCATTAGGATCCATAATGTTTAATTAATTCAAAATTCGGTTTTTTTGGCCTGATTATTATGTGGTATTCTGAGCTTCGTATTTAAGTAAACAAGTATTTGCACATTGGTTATAAAGGTTAGCTCTAAAATTAGAGCTTGTTGCTCTTTTTTGTAGTAATCAGAAAACAACTTCTATGTAGCCTGATTAAACAATATGAGACATTTAATATATGATGAATTTGTATATTAACTACTGACTTAAGTGTTAATAAATATAAGGAATATTTAATATAATATATATCTTATGTTCAAGATATATATATATAACCGGAGGCCACAGATGAAAAAGAAATACTGACAAGCTCAGAATCTGAATTGGTAGAAACAAATGATTCTTCTTACTTCACGCAATCACACACAGCCTAAAATATTTACAAGTTCAGACATTCCACAGACATACAATGTTTGTTCATATTGGATGTTGCAGGTAATAGGAGTTGCCCAATAATTCAGTATGGTAACAAAAACAAGCAGGTAAGAAGTTTAATGGCTTTAGCATTGTTCGTATACGTTACCACCTTGAGGACCGTGATATTTCTGTTACCGCATTGGAAGATCCGTATTTGGAGAGGCAGCGTGTGTGAATGCGGCTTACTTCCGGGTAGCGGTGAAAAAGTAGATCCGGCCGTTGAATGATCCAAAGTCGGTAATGACAAAGTAACGATTTGAGCATAAGAGATTCAAGACGCAGCTAGAGTAAACAAAGAAAACCACCTTGCACAGGATACAAGCAATAGGAGACCTGAGATAAGGAAAGCTACACCAGAGTAGCTAAGACTTCAATAATCAGGCAGTAAATGAGTGTTACAGGTAGTCCTTATATAGGGTGGAGACCAAATAGGAGGGGTTATAGTTAAAGGTATACCACAGTATCTTGCCATGGGTCATATGCCAATGGTGGTGGCATCACTTCCGTGTCCTCAACTGAGGCAATCCAACCCTGCTCATGCCTGGTAGCATACTGTCCATGTTGCTGCCTGAAGACTGGTGGTGGAGGTGGCGGCATGTCTGTGACTGGTGGTGGAGGTGGCGTCATGCCTGTGACTGGTGGTGGAGGTGGCAGCATGCCTGTGGCTGGTGGTGGAGGTGGCGGCATGCCTGTTTGCACCCTGGTGACAGGAGGTTCTGTGGAGGAGTCAAATGATGAGAGGGATTAGTACAGTCATATATATGTCCATGTGGGCATACAATGTACATTGATACATGCTAGGGCTTATACTCATTCTCATGTCAAACTCTATAACATGCATGTGCACAATGTGATTTGTGATATGAGGGATTTTAATATGCACAGTATCCAGGTATGTGTTTCATACAATAGTTATGTGTACATGTCAATGATGGAAAAAATGTGTTCTTTAAGTGACACTATGGCCACACAATTTACTTTAGCTTGATGTAGGCACAGAACATGCTTTCTGAGCTAAAAGTATTGTGATGGCTATAGTGTCCATTTACTGAAAACTCTACATGTGGCCTGTGTTACTCTGAGACATGTTAGTATTGCACTATTCCACCTCATATCATGAATTGCATTGTGTTAAGTAGCATTAATGTGAAATATAATTGTAGATGTTTTTGTTAGTAGGCCAAATACCATGCTCCTCATTGTGTACATGAATGTGTGATATTAAAGGGCCACTAAACCCAAAATCTTTCTTTCATGATTCAGATAGAGAATAGAAATTTAAACAACATTACAATTTACTTCTATTATTTATTTTGCTAAATTTTTTAGATATCCTTAGTTGAAGAAAAAGAAATGCACATGGTGAGCCAATCACACTAGGCTTCTATGTGCAGCAACCAATCAGCAGCTCCTGAGCATATCTAGATATGCTTTTCAGCAAAGAATATCAAGATAATAAAACAAATTAGATAATATAAGTAAATTAGAAAGATGTTTAAAATTGCATTCTCTTTCTAAATCATGAAAGAAAAAGTGTGGGTGTCATGTCCCTTTAAAGGATATAATACTGGTGTGTGGGATGTTACTCACCAGCATGATGTGCTGTGGTTGCAGCCCCTGAGTCACGAGCCCCTGGAAGTCCATGGACTGCTGTGATACTCAGGGACCTGCGTATCATCTCCTGCCAGGTGTTGTATTCGGTTTCCAGGGGTGGACCACCGCCTGTTCCCCTCTGGTGCATGGCTTCCTGCCCCATCTTCTCTTTCACCCGCCTCTTACAATCGTTCCACCTTTTTTTAAGTCCCTCGACAGTCCTCCTTTGCGGGGCCACACTGTTTACAGCATCCTCTACCGCCAACCATGCTGTCTTACGCCTTCGGGCAACGCCTTTGCCCTTCTCCTGGCCAAAGAGGGCACTGTTGTTGTCCATTATGGCCTGGACTAGCGCAATATTCTCATCAAATGAGAAGTTTGGGCATCTCATGCGCTCATCCTCTGTGACCACCTGGCTTGCTCCCTGGGATGTCCCTGGTGTGGGTTCCTCCCTATCCTCTCCCTCCTCCCCCCTTCTGTCCCCATGTGCACCCTCTGTCCCTCTTCTAAGTGTGCCTGGTCTCTGGGCATCTCCCCTCCCATCATACCTTCTAACTCTCCCTCTCCCCACTCCACTTACTCCCTGACGGGGACCCGCTGCTCCTCCTATCCGCTACAATACTCCTCTCTCTGTAACTCCGCTCCCCTCCTCCCCTCCGCCCTACCTCTCCCTGACATCCTCACACTACACACACTCACACACTCACACTCACTCCCAGTTCAATCACACACAATCACAACCAAACACTCAGCCTATCACACTGTAAAATTGAAATAAAATGTGTGAGGTGTTAGAAAAAAAAAGTGTTGTGTATTTTGTATATGTATGTATGCAAAATGTGTGCAATATGTAAAAATAAGTGTAAGTAAATGTACAAGCTTACCCAAACAAAAATCCGACTTAACTAACTATTATGCTGCGCCTCTCTCACTACTCTTACTAATCCTAAACTCACTGTAGTGTACTGTAGCTCAACGAACCATCCAAACACACTGAAGAAAATGGCGGCTGCGCATGGGTTTATATATGACTTTTGAATAGCGTAATTACGTTGCGCATTTTTAGATGAAGTCGCGGGTAATTTTTACGAGCATTAGCCTAATTTGCATAAAACTACACTTTATTGAGACTTTACGTGGACAAAATACTGGCGTAAGTACTTGCGACGACTAAAATGTGTATTTGCACACTTTTCGGAACAACGCCAGTTTGTCCTACTTACGCCACTTTAGCATGTGACGGCACCGTATATTGGATACCTCAATGTGCGAGGTGAAATTATGGGAGGCGCGGGTTCCCTCGCTTGCGCCGAAAACTACGCCGTATATTGGATCACGCCCCATATTGTTTGCATTTTTGCAGGGCAATGGTCAATATTTATGCATAATTTTTATTATTTATGCATATTTTATATTGTTCTATACAGAGTGGTATGGATTGTGTGGCATATAATATATATATATATATACAGTGAGGCCCCGGTTTACGCACGACTCGGTATACGAAATTTCGGTTTACGAAATCGAAATTTGAAGAAAATTTGACTCGGTTTACGAATTTTTTTCGCAATACGAAACAAAATGCCGGTTTGCCCCCCTCGGTTTACGAATATTTTTCGCAATACGAAACCAGTGGCCCCTGTGCCCCCTGCATACTCAAGTATGATTGAATTAATGAAGTTTGGGTACCAGTGTGGAGGTGTTGGAGAGGTTTTGGAGCCATTTTGCAGCAAGTTGTTGAGCCTTTTGGAGCCATTTGCAGCAAGTTGTGGAGCCTTTTGGAGACATTGGAGCCATTTGCAGCAAGTTGTTAAGCCTTTTGGAGCCATTTGCAGCAAGTTGTGGAGCCTTTTGGAGACATTGGAGCCATTTGCAGCAAGTTGTGGAGCCTTTTGGAGACATTGGAGCCATTTGCAGCAAGTTGTTAAGCCTTTTGGAGCCTTTTGGAGCATTTTTTGGACACTTTATTTGAATTTTTTCGGACCTCCGGAACGCATTAATTGATTTTTAATGCATTCCTATGGGAAACCGTGTTTCGGTTTACGAATTTTTCGCAATACGAAACGACCCGGAGAACGAATTAAATTCGTAAACCGAGGCCTCACTGTATATATATATATATATATATATATATATATATATATATATATATATATATATATATATATATATATATATATATATATATATATATATATATAATATGTATTGGGTGTGTCCATTTGCTTTAAGTGAAAATAACACACTGCACATTCTCAACTATTGTAATTCATTGTATGCAGCTACTGTGATATTTGGCTTTGTTTTAAAAACCATGCCAGTCTATCTAAATAGCACAATTTTAAATTATTTAAAGGGACATGAAACCAAAAATTTTAGTTTCATAAATAAGCAAAAACATACCATTTTAAACTTTCCAATTAACTTCTATTATCTAATTTGCTTCATTTTCTTGGTATCCTTTGTTGAAGCATGTTCGAGCCAATAACATGAGGAATATATGTGCAGCCACCAATCTGTGACTCCTGAGCCTACCTAGGTATCCTTTTTAACAAAGGATACCAAGAGGACTAAATAAATTAAATAATGGAAGTCAGTTGGAAGGTTGCTTAAAATTGCATGCTCTTTCTGAATCATAAAGCAAAAATAAATGGGTTTCATATCCCTTTAAGCTATCCAAATGACATTAACAAAAGCACAGGAGAATCTGGTTAAACACAAGAAACATTCACAGCCATTTCACATGATCCTCAGGGGAGGTTGTCAGGGTTTTTTATACCACAAAAGCAAATGATAAATAGTCAAAGCAAAATGTAATCATTATGGTCAATTCAATATCGATAATCACTTCAGTATAAGATATTTCTCACTTAACTAATAATGCATGGAATGTGCGTTAACATTTGTATATGATTTTGAGTCATTTTATAATTAATAAATAAAGATTCTGATGATTTCAATCATTGCAGTTTAGCTGAGTACCTTTTATAGTTTGTGTGATTTATACTTTTTATTACACAGGGATAGTTTATGTTTATAAAAATGTGAACTGAAAGAAACTCCATGCAAATTATTATTATTCTTTATTATTATTCTTTATTTATAAAGCGCCAACAGATTCCGCAGCGCTAAGATATGCAGGTGAAACTGGACAAAAAGCATGGTTTATATTTGCTTAGGACACTGGTTTTCAAACCTGTCCTCAGACCTCCCTAACAGGCCAAATTTTGAGGATATTTGACCTAGAACACTGTCACAGGTGAAATATTCAGATGATTAGTAAACGTGGTTATTTTGTCTGCTCTCATCCAAGAAAATCCTGTTAGTGAGGCCTTAGGAAAGGTTAGACATTGTAAAATCTGCTTGATAGGGGATAGAAGGGATAAAAGCATTTCAGGATTCCATACACAAATAATAAATAAAACAGGTAAAATATTAGCAGGAAAAAAAGCTTATACTAATGTTCATAGTCTAGTTACCCTGTGTACTTTTGGCTTGAAAAAGATCTAGTGCAATACATTTTAATTCAATGGAAGCATGAGAACTGCATGACTAATACATATTTGTTAGACAATGCACAGGGGGGGGGGGGGTACCACAGTCTGCTTGTTGAAAGAGAACAATTTTTACACTTTCCTAAAACTGAAACTACATTTAGATGACAATGGTTTGTGTGTGCAAGACTTTGTATGCTGATGCAATTTGAACAGGAACTTTAACTGAACACAGTAACCTACAGGATTTGTTAGCAGAGCTGCTTCTAAGCAATAAAGCAGACTAAAACCTGAACACAGGATTGCAGCTGATACTTGTGTCCTGATGAAATAAGATTTTGCTGAACAAGCTTCCACAAAGTGTTTTGTCACCTGATGAGATGAAGTTCCTTCTGAATGTGATTACTGTGATCTACTTACCTACCCGTGTATTCTACCTTTAACAATTACCTACTTGAAGCTAATGAATGCTCAATGCTTTGTATTAGTATATGTTTTTGATAAAAAGTGATCTGATTTCCCAGCATTCCAGTGTCCTCCATCTTTCAGCAGTAATAGGAATACTTTGCTGTCCATGGTGCAAATGGTATTTCTGACTGGCTGTAATATCGCTGTGAAATCTTTAAAACCTCACCAGCCGCTTTCAGGAGTTGCGCTGATCAAGCGCTGTTCTATTTAAAGGGACAGTCAACAACAGAATTTTTGTTTTTTAAAAAGATAGATAATCCCTTTAATACTCATTTCCCAGTTTTGCATAACCAACATAGTTATAATAATACACTTTTTACGTCTGTAATTACCTTGTATCTAAGCCTCTGCAAACTGCACCCTTATTTCAGTTCTTTTGACAGACTTGCATTTTAGTCAATCAGTGCTGACTCCTACGCAACGCCACGTGTGTGAGCACAATGTTATCTATATGACACACATGAACTAGCCCTCTAGTGGTAAAAAAACTGTCAAAATGCATTCAGATAAGAGGCGGCCTTCAAGGTCTAAGAAATTAGCATATGAGCCTACCTAGGTTTAGCTTCAAACTAAGAATACCAAGAGAACAAAGCAAAATTGGTGATAAAAGTAAATTGGAAAGTGATTAAAAATGACATGCCATATTTTAATCATGAAAGTTTATTTTGGACTTGACTCATTCTCCCTAGTTAGGGTCCGTGCATAGGAGTATTCCTGGTTCTTGCTTCATATGGCTTATATTACTGTTGCCGACCTTAGCTTGTTTTCTGGCCCCTGCTTTGGACTGATTTAATTTCCGCTATTGACTTTGGCCTGGACTTTAACCTTTCTCATTGGATATTGATTTTTCCCTGTTCTTGCCCACACAGTATTGACCTTTGTCCTGGATTTTAACTGGGCGTTTAGTGTTTCCATCTTTAGTTGTCACGTCCTGGGCTTCACCCTCTGTGCTGGGGCAGTGTGTGTATTTGCCACTTCCCAACCTTAGGATTCTTTTCTGGACAGACTTTAACCAACCTCATGACACCCCCTACTTAAGGGATATTAATCCCTCATAAAGGGCTAGATTACAAGTGGAGCACAAAACCTTTTTAGAACGCCCTATACTTGTAATGGATAGTGCAGGAAGTGATATTAGTGCGCTTATTGTGCTCGTATCATTAGTGGTAACTAAGTTACAGAGTGCAGTTGAGCACAATACAAAATACCACTGAGGTAAACATTATTATAAATAGTTTGTGTAGCATCACCTTAGCACGCCATTGGTTTAGAACTCAAGTGATATCCAACATGAATTTTACTGCACGCCCCCATAGAAGTCCATTATGTGATGGAATAAGTGCAATTACTCTATTGCTTGAGCACTGAAAAATGAGCACAAAAATAGCAGTGATTGTACTCAAGTGATGTTAATGCACAATAACGTTAATATTTTTCAGCCACAATGTTTAAAGGGGCATCAAAAACAAAATTAAAGTTTCATAATTCAGACAAGTGGTGTCACCAGAAAGTATATATAGGGGGGGGAGGACTTCCTGGAGTCCTATTAGCTTTTTGTGGGCGGGACAAAAATGGGAGGGACAGAACTGTAGAGTCAGGGCATGCCATGGGCTGGACTGGGTGGAGAAAGGGTGATTGGAAAACCAGCGTTGATCACATTTGGGGGGCTAGTGCCTCCTTGGTTCCCCCTGGCAACACCACTGATTCAGATGCAGTGTGCAATTTAAATATAAAAATCCAATTTACATCCATTATGAATGTACTTTGTTCGCTTGGTATCTTTTGTTGAGCATATCACACGTGCCCTGGGATGTGAATGTGTCATGAGCTTTAAATGGCAGCAGTGTTTTTAACAATCTATAGCATTTTATTCACTTGAAGAAGCTGGTTGTTTAGTTGTTGGTATCTGTTCTAGAAGAGCTAGTGCAAACAAACTAATGTACAAAAACAGCTGCACATTTTTGGAATGTTCATACAGCTGCACACTTTCTGAGATACCAGCTCTACTGAGAAACATATATACATATAAGTCAGTGACAGGCTGATGGAAAAGAAAGGAAACTGTTACATTTGTCTGCATACAGTTCAGAATATGTATTATTGTTTTGTCTTTATGCATTTGTTGATTATGCAGTTCTGCTGTATTTAATTGTGCTCTGTGAAAAAAACAAAAACAATATACTTTCATTTTTTTTATTTTGCCTGCTTTTACTGTATTTTTTAATCACAGTTTTGTTGTTGCCCAGAGAGAGACAGGAGGTTACAAAATACAGAATTGTGACCCTTTAACATGCTAAAAAGTAATTACTTGATCAGTGATGGAGCTCATTTATATCCATCCATAAATGACCAGAAAAAAAGAAAATGTTCAGGCTCTGTGTCCCTGCAAAACAATGCAAAATTTGCTAACACAATTACATTTTTAAATTAGTTTGAAATACAGGTAGCCCTCAGTTTACGCCGGGGTTAGGTTCCAGAAGGAATGGTTGTAAATTGAAACCGTTGTAAATTGAAACCCAGTTTATAATGTAAGTCAATGAGAAGTGAGGTAGTTAGGTTCAAGGCCCATCTCAAAATTGTCATAAGTAACACCTAATACATTATTTTTAAAGCTTTGAAATGAAGACTTTAAATGATAAACAGCATTATAAACAGTATCAAATAATCACACAACACAAAATATATAATTAAACTAAGTTAAATGAACAAAAACATTTGCTAAATAGCATTATAAACCTAATAAAATAATCACAAAACACAGGCTTCACTTGCATTTTTCTGCAAACAGTTCTTTCTATGCATTCCAATCTGGACTGATTTATAGACAGGAAGATCTTGTTCCTTTGAAGATCTTGTTCCTTTGAAATCTGCTCGATAGCTAAGGTCTAGTTAAATTGATTCATTTCGGCTTGCTTTGCTTTGCTGCAACACAAGCGGACAGCTCCACCTACTGGCTATTTTAATCAATGCACTGCTTCTCAATGCTTTTCAATAGCAGTCACATGACTGGAAAAAAAGGTTGTTATTCTGAAACGGTGCAAATTGAACCGTTGTAAACCGAGGGCCACCTGTACTTTATTTTGTATGCAGTTTTTTTTGCAGTGATACCTTTCTGATGTTGATAACTTTAATGACCATTAGCATAACAGATTAAGCTCTCTTAGTTTACTTTGTAAAACAATTATTAATATTTGTAAAGATTTACAAAACTCTGCAGCACTGAATATATGATTATTGGGGTACACAAGGAGACTTGCTAATGTAATTTATACAGCAGGAGGAGAGCCGTGCACTGAAGACCACATTATCTAGGTTAAATGGACATGAAACCCAACATTTATCTTTCATAATTTAGATTATTAAATGTACTTCCTTCTCATTGCATACTTTGTTGAAGAGAATATCTAGATAGGTAGCGTGCACGTATCTGCAGAACTATATGGCCTCAGTTTTGCAAGAATGCACTAGATGGCAGCTGCCTGCACCATGTATAACATTGTAAAAAGCATTCTTGCAAGATTGCTGCCATATTGTGCTCCTGAGACGTGCATGCTCCTGAGCATACTTACCTGTTTTTCAACAAAGGATTCCAAGAGAAATACAATGTAAAATTGAAACATGAAATAAAAATGTTGTGTTTCATGTCCCTTTATCTAATGTCTTGATTAATTACTGTTCTAGTGTTAGTTTTCATTGTTAATTTATGTTGCAACGACAAACAGAAAAAAGTATGATTTTCATTAAAACTGGAAGTAAGTCATATACTCTAACCCTCAGCAAATCACTACAAAATGTCCCATAACGATAAAAAAACTATGTATTCAGTGTGCATGTGTGTTTGTCTGTTAACCCTTTGAGTGCTAATGACGGTTCTGAGCCGTCACAGAGTTTCCCACTCTGGTGCTCAGAGCCGTCACTAGCACTCTCCCACCTTGAGGGAGATCTGGGGGCTCCCACCTGCTCCTACCCTGGCGATTGTGCCTGTAGAGTGACAGGCATCGCCGGGGCTTTCCGTTTTGCGTGGTGACGTCACGCGCAATAACGTGATGACGTCACAGCGCAACTTTATTTATACTTAACAATGTAAAGTATAGGAGCAGAGGGCATGCTGCTTAGAAGCCTGTATCTCAGGCATCTAAGCAGCTATAGATCCCCAAGACCCACCATTGGAAAGGTAATCGCCTAACCTTTCCAACAGTGTAAGTCTTGGGGGGTCTGAAAAAAATAAAAAAAAAGTTTAAAAAAAAATTGTTTAAAAAAATAAAAAAAAAACATTAAAAAATCTTAGCACCCAGGGGGGAAAGTGCTTAGCACTCAAAGGGTTAATGTTGATACCACAACAATATATAATTATGATGATGTCAATCTCATTACTTAATTTAAGGTTTACTAGTTGTTGTGGGCTTGCGGCTGCTGCCTCATTATAAAAGCTAAAGAGCAAAATGACAAACTTGTTCATGTTCTGGATACAGTTACTGCCAAACTGTTCAACCGCAGTCAGTCTGTCGTCTCCAAAACAGCCACAAAGTTTCAGGTAACTGTGGAAACAAAATTTTGTCTGCATGTTCAGTCTCTCGTAGGATAACAATCTAGCTGTGTGTCACTGTGATGCTCTGACAGAATTTCCACTGACCGAGGGATAAATTCATCTCATATCGGCAGCCGAGTGATACTATTCCAATCAACACAACTACTGCAACTCAGCAAAAACAATTCCCAGTTCATGAATATTTAAACATGGAAATTTTATGGAAAGGGAATTTTAATGTTACTAATATTATTTTATCTGTGCAACATATTTCATTTAAACTCCGGCAAAGTAAAATAGTAGTTTTTCAGTGCAGTTTAAGAGGAAATGGAGGCTAAAATTAAACTTTAATGATTAAGAGAGAGCATTTTATTAATATATATATATATACTGTGTATATATATATATATATATATACACTAGTCCTAAAGCCCGTGTACATGGGCCATTTTTTACAGTACAGCGGTCCCACCCCTGGCTCTCTCTCTCCCCCTCTATTTTGCTCCCTCTCTCCCCCTCTCTTTTGCTCTCTCTCTCTCTCCCTCTCTTTTGCGCTCTCTCCCCCTCTTTTGCGCTCTCTCCCCCTCTCTTTTGCTCTCTCTCTCCCCCCTTTTTTTGCTCTCTCTCTCTCCCCTCCTCTCTTTTGCTCTCTCTCCCCCCTCTCTTTTGCTCTCTCCCCCTCACTTTTGCTCTCTCTCTCCACCCTCTCTTTTGCTTGCTCTCTCTCCCCCTCTCTTTTGCTCTCCCTCTCTCCCCCTCTCTTTTGCTCTCTCTCTCTCCCCCCTCTCTTTTGCTCTCTCCCCCTCTGCTTTGCTCTCTCTCTCCACTCTCTTGCTCTCTCTCTCTCCGCTTTCTTTTGCTCTCTCCCTCCTCTCTTGCTCTCTCTCCCCCTCTCTTGCTCTCTCTCTTATCCCTCTATTTTGTGCTCTCTCCCCCTCTCTGTTGCTCTCTCTCCCACCTCTCTTTTGCTCTCTCTCTCTCCCCCCCTCTTTTGCTCTCTCTCTCCCCTCCTCTCTTTTGCTCTCTCTCTCCCCCTCTCTTTTGCTCTCTCTCTCTCTCTCCCCCCCCTCTCTTTTGCTCTCTCTCCCCCTCTCTTTTGCTCTCTCTCCCCCTCTCTTTTGCTCTCTCTCTCCAGCTCTCTTTTGCTCTCTCTCCCCCTCTCTTTTGTGCTCTCCCCTTCTCTTTTGCTCTCTCCCTCTCCCCCTCTCCTTTGCGCTCTCTCCCCCTTCTATTTTGCTCTCTCTCCCCCTTCTCTTTTGCTCTCTCTCCCACCTCCCTTTTGCTCTCTCTCTCCCCCTCTCTTTGGTGCTCTCACTCCCATCCTCTCTTTTGCTTTCTCTCTCCCCCTCTCTTTTGCTCTCTCTCTCCCCCTCTCTTTTGATCTCTCTCCCCTCTCTTTTGCCCCCCCTCTTTTGCTCTCTCTCCCACCTCTCTTTTGCTCTCTCTCACCCTTCTCTTTTGCTCTCTCTTACCCCTCTCTTTTGCTCTTTCTTACCCCTCTCTTTTGCTCTATCTCCCCCCTTATTTGCTCTATATCCCACCTCTTGTGCTCTCTCTCTCTCTCAAGGCAGGCGGCCGCTCCTGCCCGGACCCGCCCAGCCCCGCCATGCTCGCCCAAACCCACCTTGCCCCCCAGTCCCATCATGCCCTAGGTCCGCCTCATCACGCCCGCCGGCCATGCCCCCTTCACGTCCAGCCAGCTGTGCCCCCTTCACGGATCAGGTGCCAGGTCAGTTTGTTGAAGGCCAGGTGTGTTTGTCTTTGCACAGCCTCTACTGCGCATGACAGCTTCGGACAAACCCACTTGGCCTTTTATATTATAGGATATATATATCTATACTATAATGGCATTTGTAAAGCATCTGTCGATGTTGCCAAAAAAAATTTGGCTGCACGAGGCAGCCAAAAGAATGTTTGCTGCGCACGCAGCCAAAAGAATCAACCCAGTGGATTTTGAAAATGGCAGGGGATTGCGGGGATTCTTTCACCCTTCCGGGGATTCTTTCACCACTCTGCCATTTTCGGAATCCACCTGGATGCAGAGTTGGCAAACCTGAAGCCTTAAAAAAAACGCAACCGCCCGCACAAAATATAAAAAAAACACGTAACCGCCGCAAGAAATAAATAAAAAACACATAACCGCCCGCACAAAGTATAACAAAAAAAAACCCTAATCTCCCGCACAAAGTATTAACAAACACCTAAACCGCAAACCCCCAACTGGATGCAGCGTTGGCAAACCCGAAGCCTTAAAAAACAAAACAAAAACCACGTAACGGCCCGCAGGAAGTATAACAAAAAATACCTAACCTCCTGCACAAAGTATTAACAAACACCTAAACCGCAAACCCCCACAACGCAAAATAATAAAGTAATTAACTCCTAATCTGCAAAAAACATAATTAAAATATTAACCCCTTAACCGCCAACCCCTCACATCACAATAAACCTAATTAACCTAATAACCCCTAAACCCCCACTTCACAATAAACCTAAATAACCCATTAACCCCTAAACCGCCAACCCCCACATCGCAATTAACCTAATTAACCTATTAACTCCTAAATCAGCAAACCCCCACAACGCAAATAACTAATTTAATTACTAAACCCCCTAACCTAACATCCCCTAAATTAACCCCAATACTAAGTTACACTTAAATAAAACCTAACATTAAATTACAAAAAAATAATATAAAATTACAAAAAATAAAAAACAAAATGATCAAAAATAAATAAAATCAAACCTAATCCCTATGAAAATAAAAAAGCCCCCCAAAATAAAAACACCCCCTAAACTAAACTACCTATAGCCCTTAAAAGGGCCTTTTGTATTACAATGCAATAAGTTAAACAGTTCTTTTACGTTTAAAGTTACTAAATCCCCCCTAACAGTAAAACCCCCCACCCACCGAACCCCCCAAGATAAAAAAAACTAACACTAAAAAAACCTAAAGAACCCATTGGCCCTAAAGGGGCATTTGTATGGGCATTGCCCTTGAAAGGGCAATCAGCTCTTTTTCATCCCTAATCTTAAAAAAAAAAAGACACTAAGCCCCAAATAGGTACTCCCCCCTCTTTTGCTCTCTCTCCCACCTCTCTTTTGCTCTCTCTCACCCCTCTCTTTTGCTCTCTCTCACCCTTCTCATTTGCTCTCTCTTACCCCTCTCTTTTGCTCTCTCTCACCCCTCTCTTTTGCTCTATCTCCCCTATCATTTGCTCTATATCCCACCTCTTGTGCGCTCTCTCTCAAGGCAGGCGGCCGCTCCTGCCTGGACCCGCCCAGCCCCGCCATGCTCGCCCAACCCCGCCATGCCCCCTGTCCCATCATGCCCCAGGTCCGCCCCATCACACCCGCCGGTCATGCCCCCTTCAAGTCCGGCCAGCTGTGCCCCCTTCACGGATCAGGTGCCAGGTCAGTTTGTTGAAGGCCAGGTGTGTTTGTCCTTGCGCAGTCTCTACTGCGCATGACAGCTTCGGACAAACCCACTTAGCCTTTTATATTATAGGATATATATCTATACTATAATGGTATTTGTAAAGCATCTGTCGATGTTGCCAAAAAAATTTGGCTGCACGAGGCAGCCAAAAGAATGTTTGCTGCACACGCAGCCAAAAGAATCAACTCGGATGCAGCAAAGCTGCATCCCGGTGGATTTAACCCCTAAACCCACAAACTCCCACATCACAATAAACCTAAATAACCCATTAACCCCTAAACCGCCAACCCCCACATCGCAATTAACCTAATTAACCTATTAACTCCTAAATCAGCAACCCCCCACAACGCAAATAACTAATTTAATTACTAAGCCCCCTAACCTAACACCCCCTAAATTAACCACAATACTAAGTTACACTTAAATAAAACCTAACATTAAATTACAAAAAAGTAATATAAAATTACAAGAAATAAAAACAAAATGATCAAAAATAAAAAAAATCAAACCTAATCCATATGAAAATAAAAAAGCCCCCCAAAATAAAAACACCCCCAAAACTAAACTACCAATAGCCCTTAAAAGGGCCTTTTGTAGGACAATGCAATAAGTTAAACAGCTCTTTTACGTTTAAAGTTACTAAATCCCCCTAACAGTAAAACCCCCAATCCACCGAACCCCCCAAAATAAAAAAAACTAACACTAAAAAAACTTAAAGAACCCATTGGTCCTAAAGGGGCATTTGTACGGGCATTGCCCTTAAAAGGGCAATCAGCTCTTTTTTTATCCCTAATCTTAAAAAAAAAAAGAGACTAAGCCCCAAATAGGTACTCACCGTTCCTGAAGTCCGGCGGAGAAGGTCTTCCAGGCGGCTCCATTATCTTCTATCTTCATCCAGAGCTAAGGCGGGGCGGAGCGGAGGTGTGGAGCTGGCTTCCCCGATGGGTGGATCCTTAGCGGCGGTGCTCAACGGGAGTGGTCTTTGGCAGCGGTCTTCGGCGGCGCTGGTCCTCAGCGGCATGGAGGCTCCTCTTCATGCGATCGTCCGTCGCACACTGAAGATTGAATGCAAGGTACCCCATATTTATTGGGGTACCTTGCATTTCCATTGGCTACATTTTTTAAATCAGTCAATAGGATGAGAGCTACTGAAATCTTATTGGCTGATTTGAACAGCAATAGGATTTCAGTAGCTCTAATCCTATTGGCTGATTTCAAAATTTCAGCAAATAGGAATGCAAGTGTAAGGTGTTGGTTTCATGGGGGGAGTGTCAGGTCAGGCCAAAGCCTCGGGCTCACTGTATCACCTGGAGCAGATGTAGATTACCTGATAAGGATATCCTTAGTACAAACTCAGACCACGCAGCAATGATCCAAAACTATTCGGTTTATTGCAAGTTGAAAGGCACTTTTTATAGCCAAGAGTTACAGAATATCGGGTTAACAAGTGACATATTCATAATTACATAATTTTACATAGTATTTCTGCAAGAACAAAGAAACTCATTTAAAATATAATTGGAAGAAAAGGAGTGTTAGGGAGTCATTTCTACAGGCATACCTAACTTCAGATAGCAGTTACTGGGCCTCATAGCCCAGCACAAATAAAAGCCTTTTTACATCTTGTAGAGATAACAATGCATCCAAGCACATCATCAGGGTCATTCTCAGGTCTATTCTATCTATGCAAGTCTCCCTAACATCAGCATATTTCTCACTACATAATAAACCATTATAATAAAAGATTAATTAGACAAGATGGATGCCTAAGACAAAATGGCGGCGAAGAACAAGATGGCGTTAGTCATGCTAACAATAATTCCTAACATACCACCCTTTTATTCTAACAGAATAACATAAAAATAGACAGGCGCAGAAAATTAGTAAAGCCTTTAACAACAGTATAAGCTTAATACTACGGTAACAGGACATATGTGAGAATACTATAGAGCAAAATATTCACATGTCGTGTTATTATTTTATAGGCTAATAGGGCACAATTTGTCACTGCACATAGGTGCGGCCTCTCCAATACTCTCCGTCTACCCTCCAGCATCCCCAAAACTACCGGTCTATCTGCACAAAGACCCAACCAGTCCCCCATCTACCCCCAAACAACGTTGCATCTTTTATTTCTCCACTTGCATTGCTAGCACCCCCCAATATGTCCAACAGTTCTTTCTCCACAGTAAAGCATGACATGGTAACAGCACAACTGTCTCTAGGTGGCCTCTGATCACTTTAAGAACAGTCTTTGTCCTCCTAGAGTGCTCCATCTTCCTCAGACACTTTGCATTAATACAGTTCATTTGCAGTAGGGGTGCTTATCCAGTGTTCTTCCACAGGGAGATGCTGGAAATCTGATGGTTTGTTCATGGGGTAGACAAGGCAGCCAGTGGATCCCCATAGCATGCAGACGCTCGAGTCACAAGGAGTCTACGAAGGGAACAGAAACAGCACAAGATGAGTACACACCCCAATACAATCACAATTATGTCCATATAAATCTTTTTTTTAAGCATCACAATTCCTTTAGCTTAACTCATCCTATGTCATTTAAAACCAAGAAAAAATATTGTTGATATATAATACAAACTAAATACATTGCTACTTTACAGAGAATAATTCACAGCTTCTCTATACAATTTAAACAATACTTCATGAATACTAAGCAAGTGAAAACTGCTAGACTTCATCAAGAGGCTGAATGTCTATGCTAAAACTTATGCTAAGGCCTGCCTGTAGCAAAAATGGAAAAAAATAAAACAGTCAATACAAATATTTTCTTAAAAAAAATGAATCTCTTTACATGGTTACTTGGAACTACAAAAAATAAAAGAATCTAGTGTTGCTTTATTCTGCACAGCTTCTATCTATAATGTTTATAATTCTCCAACTATGATCCTAATAGTCATTGGTCAATAATCTTATCTGATATAAACACTACTAGTTTACTAATTATTTTATGCAACCTAAATTATCTCACACTCCTGTATGAGGAAAGAATACAATCATAACATTATTTAAAACTACAAAATCTCTTAAAGGTAAACACATCTTTATGGTAAGATAAATCCTTTCTTTGACAAACATCTGGAATTACCAAATTCAAATTGCAGATACCATACCATAATAAAATGGAAAAATACATTTGCTTTCATAAACTATAATTATGCTGCTCCCTAAATAAATATTTCTCTGTATGATTAATATAAACTTCTAGCTGAGACATGTCCTCATTGTGTTCTATAGGGTGAAGGGTCTAAAATATTCTGATATATTGTAGCATTTTCTTTAAACTATAAAGGTGCAAACATATTTGTTTATACTCAGTGGGCCATTCAATAGGTTACAATACTGCAAGGTTTAGAGTGACGCTTATCTAAAGGGTTACTTTGTTTAAATACATAAACTACAATGTGCACTAATACCAATAAGGCATGCTTTTCTGTAGACAAAACTATATGACTTCTTATAACTAATATGATCAAGAAAATATAACACCAATACAAGAGCATACAAAACAAGAAATATAAGTACACGAGTTAAAACAATACTCCCCTAATTTAATTGGTTGACCCTGTAACAGCATAACAGGTCCTCAATATCAACCGGCATGCACAGTCCAGAGAAGGATAGTCTTTATGTTCTGACGACACACATCAGAGGAAACAGTCATGGATTACCCAGAGTCCAGTTCTGGGGCTGGTACCAGCATGCAAAGCAAAGAATGGATCCAAAGATAGTTCAGCAACTTTTACTGCAGTATGGTGGTTAAAACAAGCTTGACAAAAGGTCTTTTATCTTAATTTTTTCTCTTTAAAAGGTTTACTTGCATTCAATCTTCAATCTTTGGAAGAGTGCACTTATGGAATTTTATCTGTACAGATTTTACCTAAATATAGAAAACTCAAAAATAATTCAGTTAGTGTCTTTAATCTCTGGATACAGCTGCATGATCTCATCCTGCAAATACAAATATTGTGTTAAGAACAAAAATAGAAAAATAAAAACATTTTAGGTTCACTTTCTTACTTAAAATACTTAAAATAATAATCACCTAACTCACACAAAGTTACTCATCAATACTTCACCTTTGTTTACGTGAAACATCCCATGTGGCACGCAAACACAATATAACAATAAACTAAAAGATAAATCATGCACTCCACTCATGCATGCAGAATACTATTCTCAATAGCAAGCAAAATCAAATACACCTTACTACTCAATATGCCATTCATACAGCACGCTTCCCCACACAGTCACAAAAGAGAAAAACATAACAATCTCTTATAAAACAGTTAAAACCACTTGTCCATTCCACACAACAAAACATTAACAGCCGACACAAACTTTAAACAACCACAATTAACCTGAAATTCAACACATATACTGACATTCACTGAAACACAGCACTCGCAAAACACTACAAATAATTAAAATCCTAAAAGAACCATCTATACCCTGGTTTGCAATTTCTACTATGCACAATACTATGAGATCATACTAATGATACAATCACTGCAGATGCTCAATAAACTCCAGTTGCATATTTACAAATAAAATCCCTAACCATAAATTTACAAAGGAACACACAAATACCTAAGTATCCTATTTTGGGAAAGATTAGATAACAATGGTACAGCCACTGTTCTATATAGCTCCTGCTCGCATGCACCATGCAAATCCACTGTTAAAGGGACAGTCTAGTATAAATTAAACTTTCATTATTCAGATAGGACTTTAAATTTTAATCAACTTTCCAATTTACTTTTATCATCAAATTTGCTTTTTTCTCTTGGTATTCTTAGTTTAAACTAAACATGGGTATGCTCATATACTAATTTCTAAGCCTTTGAGGGCTGCCTCTTATCACAGGCTTTTTACATCTCTTTTCAACACAAAGAGACAAAGTACATGTGGGCCATATAGATAACACTGTGTTCAGGCACAGGGGGTTATTTAAGATTTAGCACAAAACAATGCTAAATTTAAGACAATAGATAATAAACAGTCACAGTCATGTCATCAGGGGGCTGGAAGAAGGTTCTTAGATACAAGGTAATTACAGAGGTAAAAAGTATATTAATATAACTGTGTTGGTTATGCAAAACTGGGGAATGGGTAATAAAGGGATTATCTTTTAAAACAATAACAATTATATGGTATACTGTCCCTTTAAATAAATCAGGTGTGGCACAAATAATTTGTGAAAAGCTTCTAGAATCCAGTCTATACTTTTACATAACCAAAATTTTAATAACAACACAATTATTTGATTTAACTTTGTTTATAATCTGATATTCACCATTCTGCAGCTCTCTAGCCAAATGTAACAAATGTGTATAACAAAAAAATAAGCTTTCTACTAAAGACTAATAATAAAATTTCCCTTTTAAATTGTTCCCAATGATCCATTGGCCTTACTTATAACAAAAAATGTATACTGACGTTCATTAAATAGCCTAAGCAAGCATAACCAGCATAAAAACACACTCACAGTGGGGTGTAGGCTAGTTAAAGGGACATTTTACCAAAATTAAAAAATTATCTTTAATTGAAACTGCTGACACAGTTAAATATACTAGTGTTAGGCTTACAGTAACCCTTTAAATATTTTCTCTCCTCTTTTTTTTTTATCTCACAGATCACAACACTAAGATTGTAGACAACTTAGTAGTTCAGCTTGCATTACAGAGAGAATTAAGTTACACTGCGTGAATATCTGCTATCTAAACGGCAGATTTAAAAAGAATCATACAAAGAAAGGTCTCAAAAAATTATATTTTGCAAACTACTAATACAGTGCTATTGCTGCTCATGAACTCCTTTCACATGAGTGAACTGGTCCTTAAAAATAAAATGGCAATTTCTATTGCTCTGTCTAAGCCCTAAGCTTCGGTTTTACAGACAAATATAACACAATAAAATATACTTATTACCTGAAATTCAACCCAGTGCAATAACTGTGTCTTGAAAGCACAAAACTAGCTACTTAATCTACACAAACAAACTCATAAATACTATTCAGCTTGTATAACAAGCCATTGACAATACCTTAATATCAAAACTATGTTACAGTGTACTGTCCCTTTAAGGACTAACCATTTATCACGTAACACCCATGTATATTAAAACTTCTACTGAATTCATTTACTTGCAACAGAAATGGACCCAAATACTTTTAGATACATTTAATGATATGCAGCCTATAACCATATTTTATCTTTTCCACTAACGCTGTGCACAGATCTTGCAAATACAATGTTAATCTTTTTTCATTTACATCAATCAAACTTCAAATACCTCATTACAACGTCTGATTTCTTAGTTAATAAACTAGCTTAAATAATTATCATACAGAAAGCAATACATACACACAAGCTCATCTCCTCTCACATACCAGAGATACACTCCCTCTTTCCTTCCTTTCATTCTCAGGAAAACATATATTTCATAACATACTAAAGATATATCAAAATACAATAAGATTAAGTTTCCACCAAATTTAAAATGTATTTGAAAGTGTCCGAATTTGCAGAGAATGGCCATTTCCCCACAAATTAAGAAAAACACATTTCAAACAGGATCAAAAACATCCTCCGTTCTTCTCTTTGTTTTTTTATTTGTGATCTAAATTCTTCTACACGTGGTAACAGACACACCACACATGACACATCAAAATATACAAAATTTCCTTTTCATTACTGCAAACAAAGAAAGAGTTTTACAAACAGAGCTGCTGTAATAGTTTTTTTTCTGTTCTCTGATCTGTGTGTGCGCTCGGTGGCCCCCCTTCTTTTGCCCTCAACATTCTTTAACACAGAGTTTTCTCTTTGAATCTACACAGCAGTGCTTACTGACAGTATTTTTATGATCCCCCTCCCTTTCTAGAGTGGATGTCTCTCTGCTTGAAATGTTTCTGTCTTTAACAGAAACTGTTAACCCTTTGTAGAAATTAAATTTGTAATCTTCTCTGTGCATTATTATCTATTTGCAGACCCCATTCCTCAACACAATAATAGCAACAATAATAAAATGCATAGCCACTTAATATTTTCTAAGCACAGCACAATTTTATAGCAATAAAAGCAAGCAAGCAAAGCAAAGCATCAGATATCAAACATTAGATCCAGGTGGGTAACAAAACTCTATTATAGAAATGGATATGGACAATTTCAACACACGTGGGACTCAAACCCACGTATCACAAAGCGATGCCACTTTCAAGTGCATGCCAACTTTTATCTTGCACGGTTACCAGACAGGACTACAATACCTGTCTTAAACTAGCACAGGACTATTAACCTGTCTAGAGGGATTATCAAAAATGCAGACAGGACTGAAACCTTCGCACAAACCCTGCTTCTTTCTTTACTGCAGGAATCCCTTTTAACCCTTTATCATATATTACCAACACCTATTAGAAGACTAAATTTAGGTTCAGATTCCCAGAGGGAAAGCAGAGTAAAAAAACACTCATACTCACCAACTGCGAATCCCACGAGCTAACACCAGAAACTGTAAGGTGTTGATTTCATGGGGGGAGTGTCAGGTCAGGCCGAAGCCTCGGGCCCACTGTATCACCTGGAGCAGATGTAGATTACCTGATAAGGATATCCTTAGTACAAACTCAGACCACGCAGCAATGATCCAAAACTATTCTGTTTATTGCAAGTTGAAAGGCACTTTTTATAGCCAAGAGTTACAGCATATCAGGTTAATAAGTGACGTATTCATAATTACATAATTTCACATAGTATTTCTGCAAGAACAAAGAAACTCATTTAAAATATAATTGGAAGAAAAGGAGTGTTAGGGAGTTATTTCTACAGACATACCTAACTTCAGATAACAGTAACTGGACCTCATAGCCCAGCACAAATCAAAGCCGTTTGACATCTTGTAGAGATAACAATGCATCCAAGCACATTGTCAGGGTCATTCTCAGGGCTATTCTATCTATGCAAGTCTCCCTAACATCAGCATATTTCTCACTACATAATAAACCACTATAATAAAAGATTCATTAGACAAGATGGATGCCTAAGACAAAATGGCGGCAAAGAACAAGATGGCGCAGCAAATTGATTGCGGTACCTTGCATTCAATCTTTAGTGTATGATGGACATCGGATGAAGAGGAGCCTCCATGCCATCGAGGACTGCCGCTGAGGATCCACACGTATAGGAAGACAGCTCCGCACCTCCGCTATGCGCCGCCATTGAGGACCGCCGCTGAGGATCCACGCATCGGGGGATGACAGCTCCGCACCTCCGCTCCATGCCGCTGGTGAAGACTGCCGCTGAGGATCCACAACTCCGCACCTCCGCTCTGCGCCACCTTTGCTCCGGATGAAGATAGAAGATGCTGGAGCCACTTGGAAGAAGACCTTCTCCGCCGGACCTATTTGGAGCTTAGTGTTAGGATTTGTTTTTATTTTTGTTTTTGTGTTTATTTTTAAAATTAGGCATTTAATGGGCTGGAAAAGAGCTGATTGCCCTTTTAAGGGCAGTAAAAGAGCTGAATGCCCTTTTAAGGGCAATGTCCATACAAATGCCCCTTTAGGGGTGATGGGTAGTTTAGGTTTTTTTAGTGTTAGTTTTTATTATTTAGGGGTGTTTGGTGGGTGGGGGTTTTTTACTGTTAGGGAGTAATTAATAATTTGTTTAGGTAAAAGAGCTGTTTAACTTAGTGCAATGCCCTACAAAAGCCCTTTTAAGGGCTATTGGTAGTTTAGTATTAGATAAGGGGGTGTTTTTATTTTGGGGGGATTTTTTTTATTTTTATAGGGCTATTAGTTTAGATTTAGATTTTGGATAGCTTTGTTTATTTTTTTTCTGTAATTTTACATGTTTTATTTTTTGTAATTTTAGCTTGGCACTTTGTTGAAACATAGATCTTATTTATGAGTGTACTGAGTATGCATATGCATGGTGCTGAGATTAGCAGCTTGTGCACACAAATGATGCCAATGTCTGTGCTGACAGGGGTACTGACTGGCAAATATATGTTGTGCACAGTGCATATCCAGCTCTCATGTAAATGCACTTTGATGGTTATGGATTAAATGTTAAAAAAAGGCTTAGTGAAGTTTTTAAAGGTACATTAAACTGTTTGGCACAACTATAGAGATGGGGTTATTACACACTATACTATTGTTTTACTTCCTGTGCCAGCAGATAGTTTCAAATAAATTCTCTTATTTTACCTCTTAGTGGCGGCAGTTGGTCCAGATCAACATTTTGCTACTGAGTTTCATATTCATGTATTCTATGGCAGAAAAAAATGCACATTCACAGATTGGTGATGTGGCAGGCTTAGGGGGTTTCTTGTAGTGGGGTTAGAGTGGTTTAGGGGTTAATAGTAATGGGGGTTATGTCTGTTTAGGGAAAATAGCTGTAGAAATTATGATGATTTAGGGGTTAATAGCTGTAGAAGTTAGGGCTGTTTATGGATTAATAGTTATAGGGGTTAAGGCAATTTAGGGGTTAATAGCTGTAGGAGTAAGGATGGTTTAGGGGTTATTTTAAGTTTAAAGTAAACGCATTTGCTAAACATGTATGTTTTAATATATATATATATATATATATATATATATATATATATATATATATATATATATATGGGTTTATATATATGAGCATATATTTATAAATACATGTGTACATACATATATACACAAATAAACACACATATACACACTTTTGTGCCCTTCCCCTCAATCACCTTAAAATATGAAAAGTAATTTTTAATTAATTTTAATATTTAACAATGGTTTTTGCTGTTTATTTAATGTAAATATTTTACATTCCAATGTTCTGCACATAGTAAAAAATGTTCTTTGTATTTAAAAAAATAAATAAATTTTATATATATATATATATATATATATATATATATATATATATATATATATATATAAACTGTATATACATATATACCTGTATATATTCATATATTTAGTATATATATATATATATATATATATATATATATATATATAGTTATAGATATATGTTTTAACATTGGAATGTATAATATGTAGAACTACCTTCAGGTTTTGCGCTGTAGGTCTACTGCAGTGTTAGGTTATTGCACAAACGATAAGTGTTAGTTTTATTTTTAATAGTGTGCTCCATTGAAGTCTAGATGAAGAAGATTTTAATGCGGTTGTGATATCTGAAGTCCAGCTGTTTCTCTTGTGTGCAAACAATTTAGTTTGAACTTGTAATATGAACGATAATCTGCTCGCGTTAAACGTTTACTTTGGGTGTTGTTTGCGTGCAATCGAAAAATGTATCTAGCACGCCACATAACTGGGGTTAGTAATGCAAACATTAAGGCTGTGATTACAGGTGGAGCACTATTGATACAGTGCCCTATTGTGGGCCGTGCTCGGATTAGTGCACCATCTGGTATTACAAGTGAATGGTAAAGCAGTATTACCAGAGAATGTTTAGCGAGGTTGACATCTCTATAGCACATTCTATGCTCTCAATGGATAGTAGTTAGTTATGTATTGCTCCCAAGGGGAGACCTGAAGAAAAGTGTGAGGGCTAACAGAACACATAAAAAACATTTTAAACTAAAGTATTGCACTCATATATACACATACTCATATAAACACTCATATATACACATATGTAAATTATTATATATTGTAATTATTGAACTTTATATTTAAAAATTGTTTTAATATGATATGGTATATGACTGTATTGGACTGAGAAGGGCTCAAAGGTGTGTGTGTGTATATATAGAGATAGATAAATAGATAGATAGATGATATATATATATGTGTGTGTGTGTGTGTGAATTGCTATGTACATATATGTATGTGTGTGTATGTATGTGTGCGCATACATACATGCACACATACCAATACATACACGCATATATATATATATATATATATATATATATATATATATATATATATATATATATATATATATATATATATATATATATATATATATTTGAGCCCTTCCTAGTCCAGCTCCTTGCCATATACCATATAATTTTAAAATACTGTTAACACCACTTTTAGTTTCTTTCTTTTTTATGAAATAGTTTAAATGCCTTTGTTCTTCACTCAGAAGGAAATGTTATATCTATCTATCTATCTATCTATCTATCTATCTATCTATCTATCTATCATGGATATATTGATATAGAGATACAGTGAGGGAAAAAAATATTTGATCCCCTGATGATTTAGTAGGTTTGCACACTGACAAAGAAATGATCAGTCTATAATTTTAATGGTAGGTTTATTTGAACAGTGAGACAGAATAACAACAAAAATTTCAAAAAAGTTATAAATGGATTTGCATTTTAATGAGTGAAATAAGTATTTGACCCCTTTGCAAAACATGAATTAGAACTTGGTGGCAAAACCCTTGTTGGCAATCAGAGAGGTCAGACGTTTCTTGTAGTTGGCCACCAGGTTTGCACACATCTCAGGAGGGATTTTGTCCCACTCCTCTTTGAAGATCCTCTTCAAGTCATTAAGGTTTCGAGGTTGACGTTTGGCAACTCAAACTTTTATCTCCCTCCACATATTTTCTATGGGATTAAGACCTGGAGACTGACTAGGCCACTCCAGGACCTTAATGTGCTTCTTTTTGAGCCACTCCTTTGTTGCCTCCACAACCCATTTTAAATGCCCTGGCTGAGGGAAGGAGGTTCTCACCCCAGATTTGACGGTCCATCGTCCTTTTGATGCTGTGAAGTTGTCCTGTCCATTTTGGAGAAAAACACCCCCAAAGCATAACGTTTAATCCTTCATGTTTGACGTGGGGATAGTGTTCTTGGGATCATAGGCAGCATTCCTCCTCCTCCAAGCACGGTGAGTTGAGTTGATGACAAAGAGCTCAATTTTGGTCTCATCTAACCACAACACTTTCACCCAGTTCGCCTCTGAATCATTCAGATGTTAATTGTCAAACTTCAGACGGGCCTGTACATGTGCTTTCATGAGCAGAGGGACCTTAAGGACGCTGCAGGATTTCAGTACTTTACAACGTAGTGTGTTACCAATTGTTTTCTAGGTGACTATGGTGCCATCTGCCTTGAGATCATTGACAAGATCCCCCTGTGTTGTTCTGGGCTGATTCCTCACCATTATTATGATCATTTAAACTCCACGAGGTGAGCTCTTGCATGGAGCCCCAGACCGAGGGAGATTGGCAGTTATTTTTTGTTTCTTCCTTTTGCGAATAATCACACCAACTGTTGTCACCTTCTCACCAAGCTGCGTGGCAATGGCCTTTTAGCCCATTCCAGCCTTGTGTAGGTCTACAATCTTGTCCCTGATATCCTTGGACAGCTTTTTGGTCTTGGCCATGGTGGAGAGTTTGGAATCTGATTGATTGCTTCTGTGGACAAGTGTATTTTATATAGGGAACAAGCTGAGATTAGGAGCACTCCCTTTTACGAGAGTGCACCTAATCTCACCTTGTTACCTGCATAAAAGACACCTGGGAGCCAGAAATCTTGCTGATTGATAGGAGTTCAAATTATTATTTCACTCATTAGAATGCAAATCAATTAATAACTTTTTTGAAATGTGTTTTTCTGGATTTTGGGTATAGATATGTATTTTGCATGAAAAATACAAGAAAAATATTTAAAAATATATTTTTATAAAGGCATATATAAGTGCATTGAAGCCCTTTGCAGTTAAGTAGCTAAAAACATGTAAAATCATTTTTATGCACTATTCATATTTTATAAAGTGTTTAACGGAATTTGTAATGTAAATATTTCACATTCCAATGTTCTTAACATAGATGAATATGTTCCAAGTATTTTTAAATAGATATTCCTATATCTCAATATATCTATACCTATATCCAATCATATATATATATATATATATATATATATATATATATATATATATATATATATATATATATATATATATATATATATATATACAGTATATATTTAGTTGTAGACATATACTGTACCAAAAAAAAATCATATATATTTAGAAATATATATTTATGAATAAATAGAACATATTCTGCTATCTGAAGAACATTGGAATTTGAAATTTTAATATTTAATGTCAGGTTAGCACACTTGAGAAAATGTGCATACTCATATTTAGATATGTATATGTATGTATGTATCTCTATGTTAATGCCGTTTGCAGTCATTTTTTTCCCTAACACCTCATATCTTTTGATCCCTTATAACTTTTTATTGCAATATTATTTTTCAATTATTTTTCAGGCAGTGTTATTATGAGTGTAAATGCACTTTTAAATGTATTTTTTATGTTTTTGTGACACTTTTTATTTGAGCAGTTAACGAGAGCTCTGCAGTCACTCTAACCCAACGCACATTACATTAAATTGAGCTTGAGGTAACGTGTTTACTCTCAACTAATACATGCACTACTACTGTAGCGCACAAACACCCGCGATGATCCCAGTATCGATGCGCGCGACAGCACGCCACATGTAAACTGGTCCTAAACTGCAAGTTTCTTCTACCATGCGGATTCAAAATAAAAGTATAAATCTTGTTAAATTGTTAACGGATAGCAAGACACCATTTAAAAATTAAAACATTCATAAAGTTATATTTGTATTTATATTTTTTGCTGCAATATATAGCAATCACATATTTCTAAGTACTGTGTTCTATTATTTTGCTAGCCTGAAGTACATGCATATGTATATTGATAATCTGCTATCAGACTGCCCTAAACAAATCTCTAGGATCAGTTCATGTAGAGAAATTGATCTTGGTAGGTTTGTGGTTATGCTTTTGATACTCAAACAAACCAAATCTTGTTAGTTATCTATATGAGAAACAGAATAAAACAATATGTCAATAAAACCACAAATGAAAACCAAGCGAGGCCTTTCCTGAGGTAGCAATGAGGTCAAGATTATTGCATCATGAACCAAAGAATGAAAATTATTTGATACTAATTATATTCTCTTTAAATAACAAATTATTAGCATCCACTTGCAGGGGATGTGTAGTGTTTAGCAAGAATATACTGTTTTCCTGATAGTTTTAATATCTTTACTGTGACAAAAAATGTGTAAATCAGCACTGAAAAATAAATGAACCATCTATATACCTATATACTATATTAAAGAACTGTTTAGTTGAACACATTTTTATTGTGTGATGAGATCATCATGATTTTCCTACACTTCTAATGATGTAGTATTTATTTTGGTTTTGAGATAAAAATATTTTTTTTTCCATTTAACAGGAATGTGTGAAGGGAATACTTGGGTTTTGACTGCAGGGAAGAACCAAAAGTCCAATGTCCATAATGTATGTATGAGAATGTATGGAAGAAAATGAGCACTAGACAAACAGTGTGGGAGACTTAGAATGTCTGTGATGAGCATAAGGGGCGCGATCCGATATAGATCGCAATTTGCGGCGCAAGCGAGGGAACCGGCGTCGCCCGCAGTTTCAGCTCGCAACTCGAGCTATCCTATATAAGTCGCCGTCAGATGCTAACGTGCCGTAAGTCTGACAAACCAGCGATGTCCAGAAATCTGCGCAAGTACAAATTTCTGGCGTCGCCAGTGACTTGCGGCACGTTAGAAACTGCCGGCGCCTATAAAACCTGACTAAAGTCTAAAACACCCGCACTGTCTAACACGCCTCCCTAACATAGCCCGACAAGTCTAACACGCCTCCCTAACATAGCCTGACACGTCTAACCCTCTATCCGCTATCCCCCCTCACTATCCTAACAATAAAAAAGCTATTAACCCCTAAACCGCCGCTCCCGTACCCCGCCGCAACCTAATAAAGTTATTAACCCCTAAACCGCCGCTCCCGTACCCCGCCGCCAGCTATATTATATCTATAACCCCCTAAAGTGAGCCCCTAACACCGCCGCCATCTATATTAAAATTATTAACCCCTAATGTAAGCCCCTTACACCGCCGCCATCTCTATTAAAATGATTAACCCCTAATTTAATCTACCTACCCCGCCGCCAGCTATATTATCTATATTAACCCTAAGTATATTATAGTTAATATAGGTATTACATTATATATATTAACTATATTAACCCTAATTATATTAGGGTTAATATAGTTACTATAGTATTTATATTAACTATATTAACTCTATCTAACCCTAACACCCCTAACTAAATTTATATTAAATTAATCTAATTCATTTATAAACTAAAATATTCCTATTTAAATCTAAATACTTACCTATAAAATAAACCCTAAGATAGCTACAATATAATTAATAATTACATTGTAGCTATGTTAGGGTTAATATTTATTTTACAGGTAAATTGTTAATTATTTTAACTAGGTATAATAGATATTAAATAGTTATTAACTATTTAATATCTACCTAGTTAAAATAATTACCCAATTACCTGTAAAATAAATCCTAACCTAAGTTACAAATACACCTACACTATCAATAAATTTAATAAACTACAAACATCTATCTAAAAATACAATTAAATTAACTAAACTAAATTACAAAAAAAAACAAACACTAAATTACAAAAAATAAAAAAAAGATTACAAGATTTTTAAGCTAATTACACCTATTCTAAGCCCCCTAATAAAATAATAAACCCCGAAAATAAAAAAAATTCCCTGCCCTATTCTAAATTAAACAAATTTCAAAGCTCTTTACCTTACCAGCCCGTAAAAGGGCCTTTTGTGGGGCATGCCCCAAAGAATTCAGCTCTTTTGCATACAACAAATACAATCCCCCCCCCATTACAACCCACCACCCACATACCCCTATTCTAAAACCACCCAAACCCCCCTTAAAAAAGCCTAACACTACACCCCTGAAGATCTCCCTACCTTGTCTTCACCACACCGGGCCGAACTCCTGATCCGATCCGGGCGATGTCTTCCTCCAAGCGGCAAAGAAGAATTCTTCCTCCGGCGATGTCTTCCTCCAAGCGGCAAAGAAGAATTCTTCCTCCGGCGACGTCTTCCTCCAAGCGGCAGCAAAGTCTTCATTCTTCCGGCGGCATCTTCAATCTTCTTTCTTCGCTCCGCCGCCGCGGAGCATCCATCCCGGCCGACTGCTGTACTACGAATGAGGTACCTTTAAATGACGTCATCCAAGATGGCGTCCGCCGAATTCCGATTGGCTGATAGGATTCTATCAGCCAATCGGAATTAAGTTAGAAAAATCTGATTGGCTGATTGAATCAGCCAATCAGATTCAAGTTCAATCCGATTGGCTGATCCGAACGGCCAATCAGATTGAGCTCGCATTCTATTGGCTGATCGGAACAGCCAATAGAATGCGAGCTCAATCTGATTGGCTGTTCGGATCAGCCAATCGGATTGAACTTGAATCTGATTGGCTGATTCAATCAGCCAATCAGATTTTTCTAACTTAATTCCGATTGGCTGATAGAATCCTATCAGCCAATCGGAATTCGGCGGACGCCATCTTGGATGACGTCATTTAAAGGTACCTCATTCGTAGTACAGCAGTCGGCCGGGATGGATGCTCCGCGGCGGCGGAGCGAAGAAAGAAGATTGAAGATGCCGCCGGAAGAATGAAGACTTTGCTGCCGCTTGGAGGAAGACGTCGCCGGAGGAAGAATTCTTCTTTGCCGCTTGGAGGAAGACATCGCCGGAGGAAGAATTCTTCTTTGCCGCTTGGAGGAAGACATCGCCCAGATCGGATCAGGAGTTCGGCCCGGTGTGGTGAAGACAAGGTAGGGAGATCTTTAGGGGGGTAGTGTTAGGCTTTTTTAAGGGGGGTTTGGGTGGTTTTAGAATAGGGGTATGTGGGTGGTGGGTTGTAATGGGGGGGGGGGGATTGTATTTGTTGTATGCAAAAGAGCTGAATTCTTTGGGGCATGCCCCACAAAAGGCCCTTTTAAGGGCTGGTAAGGTAAAGAGCTTTGAAATTTGTTTAATTTAGAATAGGGCAGGGATTTTTTTTTATTTTGGGGGTTTATTATTTTATTAGGGGGCTTAGAATAGGTGTAATTAGCTTAAAAATCTTGTAATCTTTTTTTTATTTTTTGTAATTTAGTGTTTGGTTTTTTTTGTAATTTAGTTTAGTTAATTTAATTGTATTTTTAGATAGATGTTTGTAGTTTATTAAATTTATTGATAGTGTAGGTGTATTTGTAACTTAGGTTAGGATTTATTTTACAGGTAATTGGGTAATTATTTTAACTAGGTAGATATTAAATAGTTAATAACTATTTAATATCTATTATACCTAGTTAAAATAATTAACAATTTACCTGTAAAATAAATATTAACCCTAACATAGCTACAATGTAATTATTAATTATAGTGTAGCTATCTTAGGGTTTATTTTATAGGTAAGTATTTAGATTTAAATAGGAATATTTTAGTTTATAAATGAATTAGATTAATTTAATATAAATTTAGTTAGGGGTGTTAGGGTTAGATAGAGTTAATATAGTTAATATAAATACTATAGTAACTATATTAACCCTAATATAATTAGGGTTAATATAGTTAGTATATATAATGTAATACCTATATTAACTATAATATACTTAGGGTTAATATAGTTAATATAGCTGGCGGCGGGGTAGGTAGATTAAATTAGGGGTTAATCATTTTAATAGAGATGGCGGCGGTGTAAGGGGCTTACATTAGGGGTTAATAATATTAATATAGCTGGCGGCGGTATAGGGGGATTAGATTAGGGGTTAATAATTTTTATATAGGTGGCGGCGGTGTAAGGGGTCAGATTAGGGGATAGATAAGGTAGATGGTGGCGGTTTTAGGGGCTCACAGTAGGGGGTTAGTTTATGTAGATGGCGGCGGGGTCCGGGAGCGGCGGTTTAGGGGTTAATAACTTTATTAGGGATTTCGGGGGGGGGGGGGGGGATCGCGGTTGACAGGTAGATAGACATTGCGCATGCGTTAGGTGTTAGGTTTATTTTAGAAGATCGCGGTTGACAGGGAGATAGACATTGCGCATGCGTTAGGTGTTAGGTTTATTTTAGAAGATCGCGGTTGACAGGGAGATAGACATTGCGCATGCGTTAGGTGTTAGGTTTATTTTAGCAGCCAGTTTAGGAAGTTACGGGTCTCCAATAGTCAGCGTAAGGCTTCTTACGGCTGCTTTTTGTGGCGAGGTGAAAATGGAGTAAGTTTTCTCCATTTTCGCCACGTAAGTCCTTACGCTGCATATTGGATACCAAACTGCGCGGGTTTGGTATACCTGCCTATAGCCCAAAAAACTACGGGCGACGGCAGAAATATACGCGCGTAACTTCTAGGTTACGCCGTATATGTGATACCAAACCCGCGCAAATATTGGCGTCGACCCCAAGGCTTTTTATACAAGCTACATATGTTGACACGTTAAGTAAACTTTGGGCAGACTTGTTGGGTCTATGGTTCTTATCTGCCATCAATATCTATGTTTCTCTGTTTGTATATTCTCAATATACAGTAGGGTGCAACAACTCAGCCTCACCAACTGTTTTTTTTAATCATTTATTAAAAGGTAATAAAATATTGTAATTAGTAGATACTTAAATGTATAGGAAAGTCAAAATTAAACTTGCATGATTCAGATAGACCATGTGATTTTCAGACACTTTTAATTTCACTTCTATTTTCAAATCTGCTTTGTTAATCTTGATATCCATTGTTGAAAATAATATGCTCATATCCTACACTAGTGGGAGCTAGCTGCTAATTGGTGCCTGCACACATTTATCTCTTGTGATTGGTTAACTAGATGTGTTCAGCTATCTGCCAGTAGTGCAATGCCGTTCCTTCAGCAAAGGATAACAAGATAATGAAGCAAATTTGATATTAGGTGTCAATTGGAAAGCTGTTTAAAATTATATGTTCTATCCAAATCATGAAAGAAAAAATTGGGGTTTCCTGCCCCTTTAATATTCAAGAATACATTATTTAAAAGTGAGACAAATTAACCTCCTTGTTACAAATTCATGTGATATTGCCAGTTGTTTGAATATCCTCTTCACACACCATTTACGTATACATTTTCAAAACTATTATGATGCTAAATTTTATTTATTTTTCATACAAAGGATAACAGTGAGTTATATTTGTCTTGTAACAATTATCACCTGATAATAATTATATTAGTGTAGCCCTGATAGGTCTTCTGCAAGTGCTCCTATTTGAGCCTTTGAAGAATCATGTCAGTTACTCAGTGAACCAATTCAAGGACAAATAGCTTTTATTATTTTTTTATTTTCAGGTATTTGTAGAGCGCTAACTGGTTCCGCAGCGCTATGAACATAGGTGGTATAACAAAAACAATTACAGGGATCAAATGGGTAGAGGGTACTAAAACATATTTCCATTACTAAACTACAGCTAAGCTGAATGATGCTAATTGGCAGTAAAACACACACTGAGATTTTTAACTAACATTTATGAAATAAAAGAGAATAGAACAGATAATAACAGAATCTGCAACCTCAATTCAAGCCCAGCTGAACCGGAAACACACAAAAAGCAAAAGTCCAAAAAAAAAAAAAACCCTGCAAAAACCTGATCTTGATGGGTGAGTAGCAGTCTTCAAACCACTCCTGTACTAAAAAAGTCTAAACGTTTAAAGGGACACTGAACCCAATTTTTTTTCTTTCGTGACTCATATAGAGCATGCAATTTTAAGCAACTTTCTAATTTACTCCTATTATCAATTTTTCTTCGTTCTCTTGCTATCTTTATTTGAAACAGAAGGCATCTAAGGCAGCTAAGGAGCCATCCAATTGTTGGTTCAGACCCTGGAGAGCACTTGTTTATTGGTGCTGTCCAATCAGCAAGGACAACCCAGGTTGTTCACCAAAAATGGGCCGGCATCTAAACGTACATTCTTGCTTTTCAAATAAAGATATTTAGAGAATGAAGAAAATTTGATAATAGGAGAAAATAAGAAAGATGCTTAAATTTCATGCTCTATCTAAATCACGAAAGAAAAATATCCTGTTTAATTATAATTAAAAGTTTTATTTACTCAGGGCTAGATTACAAGTTATTGCTATTGCTGATTTATATTTATTTCTCCCGCTCGTGCGTTAACTCTGCTAGAAGTAAGCTTTTTGCGCGCATTGAGTAGCACTCGTATTGGAACATGAAAGTGAAAAGTTTTTGCTTGCACGCTAACATGACGCATGCAAAAAGCCGAACTCTGAATATCGTGACCAAGTTAAAGCATTCTCTCATAGAAGTCAATGGAGCATGAAAATTGGAAAAAATCTTAACACCCTTCTTGCACACAAACCAGATCGCATTTTCTCAAGTGCGCTAACCCAACATGAAAATATTTATATTTCACATTCCTATGTTCACATAGAAGAATATGTTCTATTTATTCAGAAAAATCATATTTCTATACATATATCTGGTATTTTGTTAAAATATATTTCTATACCTTTATATATACATGATTATATATAGGTATAGATATATACAGATAGATATAGGAATATGTATTTAAAAATACTTAGAACATATTCCCCTATGTGAAGAACATTGAAATGTGAAATATTTACAGTAAATACATAGTTAAACACTTAATTAAATATGTATATCGCATACATATGCTTTTACATGTTTTCATCTCCTTGACTGTAAAGTGCTCCAATGTGCATATACAGGGAGTGCAGAATTATTAGGCAAGTTGTATTTTTGAGGATTAATTTTATTATTGAACAACAACCATGTTCTCAATGAACCCAAAAAACTCATTAATATCAAAGCTGAATATTTTTGGAAGTAGTTTTTAGTTTGTTTTTAGTTTTAGCTATTTTAGGGGGATATCTGTGTGTGCAGGTGACTATTACTGTGCATAATTATTAGGCAACTTAACAAAAAACAAATATATACCCATTTCAATTATTTATTTTTACCAGTGAAACCAATATAACATCTCAACATTCACAAATATACATTTCTGACATTCAAAAACAAAACAAAAACAAATCAGTGACCAATATAGCCACCTTTCTTTGCAAGGACACTCAAAAGCCTGCCATCCATGGATTCTGTCAGTGTTTTGATCTGTTCACCATCAACATTGCGTGCAGCAGCAACCACAGCCTCCCAGACACTGTTCAGAGAGGTGTACTGTTTTCCCTCCTTGTAAATCTCACATTTGATGATGGGCCACAGGTTCTCAATGGGGTTCAGATCAGGTGAACAAGGAGGCCATGTCATTAGATTTTCTTCTTTTATACCCTTTCTTGCCAGCCACGCTGTGGAGTACTTGGACGCGTGTGATGGAGCATTGTCCTGCATGAAAATCATGTTTTTCTTGAAGGATGCAGACTTCTTCCTGTACCACTGCTTGAAGAAGGTGTCTTCCAGAAACTGGCAGTAGGACTGGGAGTTGAGCTTGACTCCATCCTCAACCCGAAAAGGCCCCACAAGCTCATCTTTGATGATACCAGCCCAAACCAGTACTCCACCTCCACCTTGCTGGCGTCTGAGTCGGACTGGAGCTCTCTGCCCTTTACCAATCCAGCCACGGGCCCATCCATCTGGCCCATCAAGACTCACTCTCATTTCATCAGTCCATAAAACCTTAGAAAAATCAGTCTTGAGATATTTCTTGGCCCAGTCTTGACGTTTCAGCTTGTGTGTCTTGTTCAGTGGTGGTCGTCTTTCAGCCTTTCTTACCTTGGCCATGTCTCTGAGTATTGCACACTTTGTGCTTTTGGGCACTCCAGTGATGTTGCAGCTCTGAAATATGGCCAAACTGGTGGCAAGTGGCATCTTGGCAGCTGCACGCTTGACTTTTCTCAGTTCATGGGCAGTTATTTTGCGCCTTGGTTTTTCCACACGCTTCTTGCGACCCTGTTGACTATTTTGAATGAAACGCTTGATTGTTCGATGATCACGCTTCAGAAGCTTTGCAATTTTAAGAGTGCTGCATCCCTCTGCAAGATATCTCACTATTTTTGACTTTTCTGAGCCTGTCAAGTCCTTCTTTTGACCCATTTTGCCAAAGGAAAGGAAGTTGCCTAATAATTATGCACACCTGATATAGGGTGTTGATGTCATTAGACCACACCCCTTCTCATTACAGAGATGCACATCACCTAATATGCTTAATTGGTAGTAGGCTTTCGAGCCTATACAGCTTGGAGTAAGACAACATGCATAAAGAGGATGATGTGGTCAAAATACTCATTTGCCTAATAATTCTGCACTCCCTGTATATATATATATATATATATATATATATATACTGCACATACATATGTATTTATGTGCTTATATTTGTAACTATGTCTGTAAATACATTTATGCACATATAAGTACATAAATACATATTTACACTCATATACATATATTAAAAATTAGCATATGAGCCTACCTAGGCTTAGCTTTCAACTAAGAATACCAAAAGAACAAAGCAAATTTGATAATAAAAGTCATTTGGAAAGTTGTTTAAAATAACATGCCCTTTCTGAATCATAAAAGTTTAATTTTGACTAGAATGTCCCTTTAACCCCTTAACGACTGAGGACGTGCAGGGTACGTCCTCAGAAAAAAGGCAGTTAACGCCTGAGAACGTACCCTGCACGTCCTCAGTGTGGAAAGCAGCTGGAAGCGATCCTGCTCGCTTCCAGCTGCTTTCCGGTTATTGCAGTGATGCCTCGATATGGAGGCATCCTGCAATAACCTTTGTAAGCCATCCGGTGCAGAGAGAGCCACTCTGTGGCCCTCTCTGCACCGGAGATCGGTGGCTTACTGCGTTGGTGGGTGGGAGCCGGACCGGGAGGCGGGTGGCGGCCATCGATGGCCCTGGTTATGTGAAGGGGGGCGGGATCGTGGGCGGGGGTGGCTGGGGGCGCGCACGGGCGTGCGCGCGTGCACGGGAGGGTGGGGGCGGGCGCGTGCACGGGGAGGGAGCGGGTGGGAACCGCTACACTACAGAAAATGTTGAAAATTAAAAATGTTGAAAGTCAAAAATTAAAAAAAAAAAAAAAACGATCAGCAAGGTGGTGGGGGTTTGTCTGTGTGGGGGTGGGGGGAAGCTACACTACAGAAAAGAAAAACAAAACAAAAAAGCACTTTTTATTGCACTTTTTATTGCAAACTGGGTACTGGCAGACAGCTGCCAGTACCCAAGATGGCCCCCAATAAGGCAGAGGGGAGGGTTAGAGAGCGGTTTTGGGGGGGATCAGGGAGGTTGGGGGCTAAGGGGGGGATCCTACACAGTAGCATATGTACATATGCTAAAAAAAAAAATTTTTTTTTTAAAAACCCTTTTATTTTAGTACTGGCAGACTTTCTGCCAGTACTTAAGATGGCGGGGACAATTGTGGGGGAGGGAAGGGAAGGGAGCTGTTTGGGAGGGATCCGGGGGTGGGATGTGTCAGATGGGAGGCTGATCTCTACACTAAAGCAAAAATTAACCCTGCAAGCTCCCTACAAACTCCCTAATTAACCCCTTCACTGCTAGCCATAATACACGTGTGAGGCGCAGCAGGATTTAGCGGCCTTCTAATTACCAGAAAGCAACGCCAAAGTCATATATGTCTGCTATTTCTGAACAAAGGGGATCCCAGACAAGCATTTACAACCATTTGTGCCATAATTGCACAAGCTGTTTGTAAATGATTTCAGTGAGAAACCTAAAATTGTGAAAAATTTTAAGTTTTTTTTAATTTGATCGCATTTGGCGGTGAAATGGTGGCATGAAATATACCAAAATTGGCCTAGATCAATACTTTGGGATGTCTACTAAAAAAAAATATATACATGTCAAGGGATATTCAGGGATTCCTGAAAGATATTAGTGTTCTAATGTAACTAGCGCTAATTTTGGAAAAAAATGGTTTGGAAATAGCAAAGTGCTACTTGTATTTATGGCCCTATAACTTGCAAAAAAAGCAAAGAACATGTAAACATTGGGTATTTCTAAACTCAGGACAAAATTTAGAAACTATTTAGCATGGGTGTTTTTTGGTGGTTTTAGATGTGTAACAGATTTTGGGGGTCAAAGTTAGAAAAAGTGTGTTTTTTCCATTTTTCCTCATATTTTATCATTTTTTTTATAGTAAATTATAAGATATGATGAAAATAATGGTATCTTTAGAAAGTCCATTTAATGGCGAGAAAAACGGTATATAATATGTGTGGCTACAGTAAATGAGTAAGAAGAAAATTACAGCTAAACACAAACACTGCAAAAATGTAAAAATAGCCTTGGTCCCAAACGGACAGAAAATGGAAAAGTGCTGTGGTCATTAAGGGGTTAAAATGATACAATTCTTCTTAAAGATTTTAAAGGGACAGTAAAGTCATAATTAGACATTCATGATTTAGGCAGAGCATACAATTTTAAACAACTTTCCAATGTACTTATATTATTTAATTTGATTTCTTCTCTTGGTATCCTTTGCTGCAAGGTTTATCTAAGAAAGCTCAGGAGCAGCAAATAACCTAGGTTCTAGCTGCTGATTGGTGCCTGCATATATATAATGATTGTCATTTGCTCATCCATGTGTTCAGTTAGAAACCAGTAGTGCATTGCTGCTCCTTCAACAAATTATACCAAGAAAATCAAGGACATTTGACAATAGAAGTTAACTGGAAAGTTGTTTAAAATTGTTCTACCTAAATCATGAAAGAACAATTTTGGTTTCATGTCCCTTTAAGTCTTACAGTGTTTTACTGAAGTTGTATCATTGCTACAGAAAAGACCTGCTGGTGCCAATACCAGATAAGTCCTGTACTCTTGTGCAAAATTAATTATTAACCTCTCCTTTTCTCTCCAAACTCTCCAGTTACCAAACTTACCATATTATTCAAGGCTCCTTTATTCTTTATGGGTTCCATAAAGTAACCTAGGAAATCATCCCTCCCAACATTTCCAGGACTCTGCAGGGCAGAAATGTGAGAGAGACTTGAGGACAGTGGCGTTTTTGGGTGATGCCACGTCAGGAGTGGAGTTGTGATACCACAGGCATGTTATAAATAAGAAGGCGGGCATGCCATGGGTGTGTTAGAGTAAAGTTTGTGGGAGTGGCCAAGGGCAGTTTGCTCTGATGGGGAACTTGCAGGAGAAAGAGTAGGCAATGAGAATCTCACAAAATCTGGGAATTGGTAAGACTGAAGTGGCTGAATTGAGTCCACGGTTTTATGTCAACAATAATCTGCTTTAACATTACCACTCTAGTTATAAAAAAACATAATTGTTTGCTTTATGAATATAAAGGAATAGAGTGATACAAAATAGACCAATGTGTAGCATATGTGGTCATCTGAGCAAATGACATTCAAAACACCTCACCTTTTTGCTTTTTAAGACATGACATTACTCATTTCCACATGTCAGTCTGGGTAGACCTCGTTAGCACATGATATGCTTTCTACTTGCTGTAAAAGCCGCTGTAGGGCTTTCAAACCAATCACTAAATAACTTATAGTTTTATTGAGTACAATCCTTGTGATACATATTTGCTTTGGGTATTGTGCAGTACCCCTTGGGATTGCAAACCGTTTTGCTCCCAGGTGCTGGAACATTGTGATTTTCTAAATAACTTATAGTGGTAAAAAAGAGGAGGGAAAAAAAACATTGATCTGTAAATACAGTGATATAAATTAAATATAAAATGAAATATTGTATAATCTATCTAGATATGCAGATGTGCTATGCAATGATTTTTTTTGAGTTACTGTATTTAAAGGGACATGAAACAAAAAATAATCTGTTGCATCTAGATATGAATGTTTTAAAATATATTACAGTGCTTTTTTTGTTTTCATGTACAGTACTGAATAAACCAACTTTTTATATGGAAGCTGCTCCTAGTAGCGAATGAGCAATAAAGCCCCAGGACTCAGATAAATAAAATCAAGCCTTCATATTAGTTTTACCTGAATAAAACAACTTTTATACAACAATTTTTACACAAATAAATATGTTTAGTAGCTGCTCAATCATTTGCATGATAGAAAATAATGAGAAATATATCCCTTTAAGGGGTGAAGCTTTTTCTACCATAGTAATATAACATAATGAGATTTTCCCAAAAATATTATTAATCAAATACTTGTTCATTTGTTTTGACTTAATATAGAATTTGATAGTTAAAGCAAAAGTAAAGTCAAAGTTAAACTTGTATGATTCAAATAGAGCAGGCAGTTTTCCAATTTAATGTTCATATCAAAATTGTTTTGTTCTCTTGGTATCCTTTGTTGAAGGGTCAGCTCAGAAGCAGCAATGCACTACTGGGAGCTAGCTGATTGCTGCTCCCAAGCCTACCCTAATATGCTTTGCAAAAACAAAGGAATCATTTTTGATAATCTAAGTAAACTGGGAAGTTGTTTAAAACTACATGCTCTGGCTGAATCAGTAATTCATGATTTTAACATTTTTATTTGATAGCCTTTATTTCTTAATTTGTGTTGCTCTGTAATTTAAAATATAAATACAATCTTATTGTAAATGAAAAAAATAATTCATGACTAAAACTCAAGGAAAAGAATCATATGTACAAGACAGGGTTGT
The DNA here is from genome assembly GCF_027579735.1 of Bombina bombina. NCBI lineage: Eukaryota > Metazoa > Chordata > Amphibia > Anura > Bombinatoridae > Bombina > Bombina bombina. The sequence continues at coordinate 105,285,870 of NC_069501.1, forward strand.
AACTAGACCTAACTAGACCTAACTAGACCTAACTAGACCTAACTAGACCTAACTGTGCCCCTTGGCTAAGACTGTGGCAGGAACCACATTTAAACAGTGCTCTTTGTGGCTGTTTGCACTCAGCAGAAACTGAGCCAATGGCCACATAGGAGCAACAGGAGCTGATTCTTTATGATTGTGAGTATGGACTTCCTGTACAAATATGGTGACAGGCATTTCTGTATAGCAACACTGTGGTGCCAGGACAAACACGATTAATTTAGAGACCATCCTGGAGTCATTTGATCATCATCAAACTACTTTAGAAGTCATTTGCACATCTTCAGACATCATCAGGCTTGTAAAGTCATCAGCTAAGGTAAAAATGTCTGGTAGATCACTTCAGAATGATTAGCAGATTACCTTACTGATTACTTCACAAGTATGAACAGCCAGTGATTGCGTCTAGAGTCCTCTCATTTAATTTTTCGGCCTGTGGGCATACTTCAAGATGGCTTCTGATGACTAGTCTGGAGTCATTGATTACTTCAGAATAACTCTAGGAAGATCATCCTTTTTGACTAGGGGTGGCCATCTTGGAAACCCTGCCACGAAATTTGTAAAGACAATCCAAACACTTTCTTTACACTGCGAGTCCTGTTTTTCATGGAGCACACAAAAGAGTAAGACAGGAAGAAGGTAGAGCCTAGGACCCATACGGTTCCCTGTAGCAATATCCCTACTGATTGTAGGGCTAGATTGGCCCTCTAGAGGTGGAGGCCTGACCTCAATTGAAACTTCAGAGACTACTGTAATTACGCCATTAGTACAAGATATCAGCCATACAATAGAACATGCTCTGAGTAAAGGTAATATGCCTTAAACAGGAGATATAGTTGAAATCATTTAAATAATCTGAAATACATTTCAATTTCAATTATATCTTACTCATTGGTTTAGTAGACTCATGATATAATTGTTACATTCAACTTTCTAAATAAATCTACATTAGTTTTCCTCTGTGGCATTTATTTATAAGGTGTAGTGTTTTCCCCTTCAAAGAGATGCATAATGTAGGATATTAATGTGATATATTTACAATGCTGACATAACGTTTTGCTTTCTATATAATTCAGATTCTGTATTTTAATGTATGTAGCAACATGGCTAGCTCATCTGTGCTACCCGTCTTGGTAAGACAAAACCACGAATACTGTAGGTAATATGTCTGGAATAAATGAGACACTATAAAGTCATTTAGAGAATATGCATTTATTTCGAAGGCAAAACATGAAGTCAATTCACTTATTTGTTTTGGATTTATTGCTATATTTTTTATTGCCTGTACTTGCTTATTTTATTAAGTGCATTGCCTAAATTATTTTCTAATTAGGAGAAACGAAGGCTACTCACTAAAATATATGTAAGATAAATATGTTTCCCTAATGCATCAACATAATGAGCATATTGTAAGTCACAAAAGTCATTTTGCCCTGTTTTTGATTAATGGTTTTTATTCTATAAGTGTTCCTGTTATTGTAAAGAACCTAAAGGCAACATCTTTCTACTTCTTTGTCAGGGTAAATACAGAACTCAAAACTGAGGTGGACTTAGTGTACTATGGGAACGTCAGATTACCTAATTAAAGTGAAGGTAAATTTGGAACATGTTGAAGACACAAAGCAATAATTCTATACTATAATAACCTAATCGCTAACTTTTTTCAAAAAATTATTCTATATTAGGGAAATAAAACATATATATAAACCCATACCATTGCTTTCTTTACTCCTCCCAACCGCTATTGTCGTATTTTCTAATAAGTGACGTATAGAGCAGTCCCACCCGCTCTATGCGTGTTCACGATCCTCCGATCAACTGCGCATGCGGAAATCCCTCCCTCTCCGTTTATTCGATTAAAGCAATGCAGGGAATAGTGCAAAAAGGACAAGCGTATTAGCCAAGCTAGGTTTTGGCAGTAAGATAGTTCAATATCTCAGCAAGTTAAACCCTTCACTAGATGAGGCCATAAACTAGAACTAGTGCACATGCGCAAAACGGGAACGCGCATTTACTCAGGTGAAGAATTAGCCTTTAGCGCATGCGCATTTCAGCAAGTAGGCTTATAACGTGGGGTCACGGCCGCCTAACGGTCAGATTTTCAACTGGCTGATCTAAAAAAGTGACCAAGAGATAAAAAACAAAACAAAAAAAAAAGGGTCGTTTTTGCGGAGCGGAAAATAGGGAATTAAAACTGAGATTACTGGATTTAGAATAAAAATGTAAAAAAATAATGAATGAAACTCCTATTAATTTTTAACAAAGAATTGGATTGTGGATCAGCGTCAAGGTAACTTTACCTTCACTTTCACTTTATGTTTTTGCTGGTTGTTTGTCATAAGAAGTGATATTGAAGTTAAAGGTAAATTAAAGTAAATTGTTTATTTAGGTATCAGAAATATATTACTGCATTGCAAAAAAATCTACTTGCAAAATGAAAAAAATTATTTTAGCTGTGATTTTGCATACATTGTTTTGCAGGATATACCCTTCGAAAAGCCAATTGAATACTGTTTAACTGTCTTTTCATGCTTGTTAGGTTGCACTTGTATTATGAGCTGAAAGCAAACTGTTTTCATTCTTGTGCTAACCCGATGAGTGCAAAAAAACAAAGTTAGAGTATCACATGTGTTCACGTATTCCCCCATAAAAGTCAATGGAGAAAAAAAAGTGGAAAAAAACCCCTACCCTACTCTTGCGCAAACCCAATTGCATATTCTCATGTTCGCTAACCAGACATGGAAATATGAATATTTCACATTCCAATGTTCTTCACGTAGCAGAACATGTTCTATTTATTCATAAATACATATTTCTACATATATCTGATGTTTTTTGGTAGTACAATATATATTTATACCTGATATATGATTATATATAGGTATAGATATATAAAGATATATATAGAAATGTATATTTATAAATACATAGAGGACATATGTATGTGTGTGTGTACATATCTATTTAAGTATTTATATGTGTATTTATGTCCATATCAGTGAGTACACCCCTCACATTTTTGTAAATATTTTATAATATATATACATTTTCATGTGACAACACTGAAGAAATGACACTTTGCTACAATGTAAAGTAGTGAGTGTACAGCCTGTATAACAGTGTAAATTTGCTGTCCCCTCAAAATAACTCAACTCACAGCCATTAATGTCTAAACCATTGGCAACAAAAGTGAGTACACCCCTAAATGGAAATGTCCAAATTGGGCCCAGCTAGCCATTTTCCCTCCCCGGTGTCATGTGACTCGTTAGTGTTACAAGGTCTCAGGTGTGAATGGGGAACAGGTGTGTTAAATTTGGTGTTATCAATCTCACACTCTCTCATACTAGTCACTGGAAGTTCAACATGGCACCTCATTGCAAAGAAATGTCTGAGGATCTGAAAAAAAGAATTATTGCTCTACATAAAGATGGCCTAGGCTATAAGAAGATTGACAAGACCCTGAAACTGAGCTGCAGCACAGTGGAAAAGACCATATAGTGGTTTCACAGGACAGGTTTCACTCAGAACAGGCCTCGCCATGGTCGACCAAAGAAGTTGAGTGCACGTGCTCAGGTTCATATACAGAGGTTGTCTTTGGGAAATAGACGTATGAGTGCTGCCAGCATTGCTGCAGAGGTTGAAGGGGTGGGGGGTCAACTTGTCAGTGCTCAGATCATATGCCACACACTGCATCAAATTGGTCATCCCAGAAGGAAGCCTCTTCTAAAGATGATGCAAAAGAAAGCCTGCAAACAGTTTGCTGAAGACAAGCAGACTAAGGATATGGATTACTGGAACCATGTCCTGTGGTCCGATGAGACCAAGATAAACTTATTTGGTTCAGATGGTGTCAAGCGTGTGTGACGGCAACCAGATGAGGAGTACAAAGACAAGTGTTTATTGGCTACAGTCAAGCATGGTGGTAGGAGTGTTATGGTCTGGGCCTGCATGAGTGCTGCCGGCACTGGGGAGCTACAGTTCATTGAGAGAACCATGAATGCAAACATGTACTGTGACATACTGGACCAGAGCATAAACCCCTCCCTTCGGAGACTGGGCCGCAGGGCAGTATTCCAATATGATAACAACCCCAAACACACCTCCAAGATGACCACTGCCTTACTAAAGAAGCTGAGGGTAAAGGTGATGGACTGACCCAGCATGTTTCCAGACCTAACCCTATTGAGCATGTGTGGAGCATCCTCAAACAGAAGGTGGGGGAGCGCAAGGTCTCTAACATCCACCAGCTCTGTGATGTCGTCATGGAGGAGTGGAAGAGGACTCCAGTGGCAACCTGTGAAGCTCTGGTGAACTCCATGCACAAGAGGGTTAAGGCAGTGCTGGAAAATAATGGTGGCCACATAAAATATTGACACCTTGGGCCCAATTTATACAGGCTGTACACTCACTACTTTACATTGTAGCAAAGTGTCATTTCTTCAGTGTTGTCACATGAAAAAATATAATAAAATATTTACAAAAATGTAAGGGGTGTACTCACTTTTGTGAGATACAGTATATACACATATAAATACATAAATACATATGTAAACACACACACACACACATATATATATATATATATACAGTATATATATATATATATATTTATATAAACTTCAAACAGAGAAGAGGCACTCACAGGACTTAATGAACAATATTTTTATTAGTATTTCATCAACAAGGTTCAGTCAACGTTTCGGTCCTCACAGGGACCTTTGTCAAGACTGTTTCGTAGTCAACATACATGGAATATGCTCAGCGGTGAACACTTGTATGTCCGTTACACTCTTAAGTACTCTTTGGACTGAGAGATGCTGATGTCTCTCAGTCCTAAGAGTACTTAAAGGGACATGAAACCCAAAAAATGTATTTCATGATTAATATAGAGAATACAATTTTAAACATCTTTCTAATTTACTTCTATTATCTAATCCGTTTCATTCTCTTGGTATCATTTGTTGAAGGAGCAGCAATGCACTAATAGTTTCTAACTGAACACATGGGTGAGACAATCACAATTGATATATATATGCAGCCACCAATCAACTGCTAGAACCTAGGTTCTCTGCTGCTTCTGAGCTTACCTAGATAAACTTTCAGCAATCGATAACAAGAGAAGGAAGCAAATTAAATAAAAGAAGTAAATTGGAAAGTTGTTTAAAATTGTATCTTCTATCTGAATCATGAAATAAAATTTTTGGGTTTCATGTCCCTTTATGAGCGGAACGGACATACAACTGTTTACCGCTGAGCATATTCTATGTATGCTGACTACGAAACAGTCTTGACAAAGGTCCCTGTGAGGACCAAAACATTGACTGAACCTTGTTGATGAAATACAAATAAAAATATTGTTCATTAAGTCCTGTGAGTGCCTCTTCTCTGTTTGAAGTTTCTAACTATCTACCATAGAGAACACCCAGGCAATTCACCAGTACAGTGAGTGCTCGGAACCCAGAACTACATATATATATATATATATATATATATATATATATATATATATATATATATATATATATATATATATATATATATACGTATACTAACTTACATATCCATCTTTAGACTTGTGTATGTTTGTATCTCTATGTTAAAACCATTTGCCTGCCTTTTTTAATTTTTATTAGTGTTATTATGAGTGTAACTGTACTTTGTATTGTACTTTTTAAGTGTTTTATGACACTTTTTATTTCGCAAACTATTAACCAGAGCTCTGAGGATGCGGTAATTATTCAAGTGATCACGTTTACTTTCAACTCATAATATGAGCATGAAGCCCAACGAGTGCAAACACCCACAATAAACCCCCTTATTGATGACGCACAAACGTTTGTGCTCTACTTGTAATCTGGCCCTTTATTTGCTGCGGTCAATTAAGGATTAATATAAACAAGCTCTAGAACATCTCAACCAATAACTGTGCAGCATATAGGAGTGTCCACTGAATGCATGCCAGACCGGGGGGCGGGGGGGTTCGGGACTGGGAACATTTTCAGAGCTAAATTACAGAAAAAGCAGGCAAAATAAATAATAAAATTGCATTGTAAAGTTTGTTAATTATACATAACTAAACATGTTATAAGGGGAGGGAGTATGAGGTTTAATGTCCATTTAAACATTTGTGATGCATAGTGTACAAAAAAATAAAAAATTCAATGTTCTATATTTTTTAATTGTAGCTCTTTTTCATGAGTGCACACTGTAATAACTTGGGACCATTCACAGCCATGAGCATTACTTGTATAGCATTGTTACAAAATACTGTTACTGTCATGTACTGCCTTAGATATGTACCAACCCCAGTATGCAAAATAAGGATACAAAGCAAAATAAGTAACTTTTGCATAGATTAAATAGGAGTTTTTTTTGTACGCTCTGAACGATAAAAGTTTATTTTTTACTTATTTATTTTTTATGTATATATCATATATTTAATAATTCCCTTAATTAAAGGAACACGAAAGTTATTTTTCATAAAACCATCAGTTTTGAAGCTACATTTTGTTATAACTACGCAATATTACCTTACAGAAAATGTCTGCCTCACTCCATGCAAAAGCACCAAGCACTATCCAGTGCCACTAAAAGTGCACAGCCTGAGAATACCTTTGTATTAGCTATGTGTTGGCTGTTACAATGCACATTATGCAGTTTCCCTATTACTTTTAACACAGAAATCCTAACTCTAGATCACTGTTTTTCAAACCTATTCTAAGGCCTCCCCAACAGGCCAGGTTTTCAGGATTTTGGATGAGAGCAGGGTAAGTATCCATGTTTTCTATTCAGCTGATTATTTCACCTGTGCTCCATTCAGATATTCTCAAAACGTGGTCTGTTAGGGATTGCTGAGGAAAGGTTTGAAAAACAGTGACTTAGACTGTAATGATTAGTTTTATATTTAAACTTTGATTTGAAACTCCTAAAACCACAACTATTTTATGTAAATCTGTTCAGTATTTCTAGAGGACAAATGCCAAAGAAAACCAATCCTGTTTTCAAACTTTTATTTACTCTTGACCCAAACACACAATTTAAACTACATCCTATTCCTACTTATAACAATAACAATTTGCCTGTACATTTCCTTTTCTTTCAGACTTTAATATTTTCTTTGAAGATTGCTTTTAATTTTCATATCCCTCTGCCTCTTCCAATACTTTTAACATAATGTAACTAGATTTGTTATTCTGTAATATAAGACAATGTACCTTTCTCTTGTCTGCAGTGTCATAAAAATCCTATCATTTATATTTTTACAGCATATTTTTTCATATTTCTGCAATATTACTTTAATGTAACCTAATGTAACATATGATGTGTTGTTTTTTTAATTGTAACATATTGTAGTATATTGTGATTTTCATTGATGTTTCACAAAACAAAACACAAAAAGAACCTTTGTAAATACAAATTATAAAACCAATTTTAAAGACATGAAAATACAATCTTTTCAATTATATAATAATTTATTTAATCAACTGAACTGAACAATTTCATTATCATAAGGTGTCTGTTATTCATTGTAACATATCTAACACCCATCTGACTACTAAAAGGTTAATGGTGTAACAATATATACCACGGACTGCAAAGTGACTTAAAAAAGGGCAATTCTCCTTTTTTGTGCTTTTTAACAGATAAGTAGCCTAGAACCATTTAATCCAGCGATGGTCTAAATTACACTTTGCTTCCCCTTGAGAGTATCGTAGTTCACAATGATTGATATATTTTCTCAATTACATTGCGGTTTAAATTTTGTTCAAGGTCATTTCATAATGTACACTCGGAAACACCCATCCAATAGAATTTTTTTTCTTGTCTTCTTACTAATTCTATATCCTATCTTTAGTTTCCTACTTATAAACTCCAGTCATTGTTCATTTTGTCACATGCATTTATTTCCAAATATAATATCCAGGATCTCTTATTGAAAGTAACTCATGTGCCTATTCTATTTAATGCTAAATATATATTGCAATGACAAGTAGTAGCTAGCTATACGATAAAAAGGTAACTTGTGCAGACTGTTTCAACCATTGTATGCTTTGTAAAATAGACTGGGTTGTTATAAGTAAAAATGTTTATTATTAACAGTAGTATTGCTATTATTTATGTGATTAAATGTAACACTTGGGGGCTTATAAAATGATCTTGCCTGTTTTTCAGTGGTATATGTACATATGCTGTCAGACAGGGGTCAAGTCCTTCAAAAAAATGTGTGGGAACTCACCAAGACTTCCACCCCCTTACAATTAATATTGTTTTATACACACACATGCACACACTGTATTTATATGTATATAAGCTATACACTTTAGTTAATGAAAGCAAATTAAAACCAATGAAGGGTTGAATGGTTGCATTTGGGCCTGAGATTTCTCCTCTGTCTCACCCACTTAAGGTGCAATAGTCCTATTTCTCCTGAGAGCTAAATAACCCCAGAGCAAGCCACAGAGAAATATAAGCATCATGTGTTCCCCACAGTGCGGGATGATCACACAGCAGGGCCGCTGACAGGCTTCCATTTAGTGTATTGTTGGAAGTGTTTCTACCCATTACTAGAGGATCTCACTATCCCTCTAACCAGACTATGCTACAGCTCCTCCCACCAACAGCAGCAGTGTTTACTGAAGCATTTCTGTTCTCTTTCACAGGGAACTTAGTTCCACCTGCAAAAATAGTACAGGAACTCTGTTCCCATGCGTTCCCATTTGGCTTGACCCCTGCTGTCAGGGCACCAGTATTCAAGCTCACAGAGCTTGCAGTGGTGTATTGTGTTTGTGAAGACTTCATTTGTGTCATACAAGTCACTGCAACTCTCAGAGAAGGTGTAGTGTTTGTGTACTGGTGCACGGCCCTCACAGCATATGTGTGTATGCTGCTGAAACACAGTAATAACTTTTACTTCACACATTATTGCAATATACTTCTTATTACCAAAAGTGCTTCTAGTAAAGGTTATTATTGTTTTTCCTAGGCATACACACATAGGGATGAATTTAAAAAGGGCCAAACAGACAGGGGTGGACATCTCCGCCCCTGTCCCCCTGGCATTCCCGCATTTATCATTGCATCACCTGCCTAGTGTGCAACACCACCGCAATCACGTGCGAGCAGGGGCTGTCAGTCTTTCCAGTCAGAGTAGTCTGGTGAGATTGAGAAATGCCACATTCCATGTGGTGTAGCAGGTTAATAAGCAGTGGTCTTAACTCTCGGCTGCAGGCTCACTTTGAAGCTGCATTCGTAGCTTGTTAAATGGAACCCATAAATGCTGTGAGGGCCTGCCATGTGCAGCTTGGTTACTGGTGCACAGGCCCACCCATGCACATTTGAGTGTTGAATTTTCTATCCCTTTAAGAGCCAGCAGCCTAAAACATTGTCTCTCTCAATACATTCTCATCACAATTCATCCTGCAAATAACAGATTGCTTAGAACTCTCTAGAAAAGCTATAAGCCGCATCATTGCATGGAAATTCAAGATGGCTACACAACAGCACTGCAGCCTCATAAATATGTGAACTATTATTTTCTCTTGGACCTAAAGCATCATTATTCTAGATCCTATAATGCACACTACAATAAATCATCATTGCACACTGTTATCTAAATTCATTGTAGGGTTTACGTGGTGGTTAGTTTTATTGCCAAGATGTGAATATTAGGAATTCAGCACATGCTTTTGTGGTCAAGTGGTTGAGATCACCTGCACAGAAGGAGAGGATTTGATGAATTCTGCCAGTCTCTCAGCACCGAGCCTTACGTACTGCGGCTTGACCATAGGCTCATGACCTTGTAAGTCAGGATGACAAGCACATAAACAATTTATATATTCCAATATTTGATAAAGCTTCTGCCTTGCTAAGTTTAATTCTATTGTCTGTCTAGTTTTGATCTGCAATTAGTTTTGCAGCGGTGAATACCTCTGTGGTCAAAATACTTACATTTTGCATATGCTAGTTCTTAGCAGAGTAAGTTTGTTTAGTGTAAAGTCTGTAGGTTATATTTATTTATTTGATTTTATTGTTAAAGGGAACTGGGAGTAATAAGAAATTATTAAAGGGACAGGGTGGGTAACTTTTTCTATATTTAATCTAAATGTATTTCATTAATAAAAAAAACAACTAAAGATCTTGTCTAGAATACATTAATTCTTCTTGTCTTACTAAGGTCCTGATATTCAAATCCTCGCCAGTCAGGCAAAATATTCTAACGAGTCATGTTGGTACGGTGATGCCCTTAATGTTCTTTAAGTAAATCAGAGACTATTTCATTAAAATACAAGGTAAAAAAGATTTTGAGTGATTTCTCTTGATCCTGCAGAGGTTTTGAATATTAGGCCCTTACAGATGTGTGTCTATCTTCCTCAATAAAGCGTTAATGTCCATATCAGCTAGTGATGATTAGTCAGGAGTATTGCTGTATTAGAGTCAATTTATCAGCTTTTATTTAACATTGTTTTGGGAAAGTAATGTCAACAGTGTTAACATGGTCACAATATTCAAAGTTTGGCTGGTTACTTTCAATTTGTAATAAAAGCGCTACAAGACGCTTACAAAAAACCTCCGTCTAGCGACGTTAAAGTGCGAGCAGGAGCGCAAAGTACCGCTCCATTTATAAGCAAATGTATACAGTCTTGTTACTAACTATCCTAGTTAACTCTGTCCTTTCTCTATTTAATTATTGTAAATGAAGATATTATTATGTAATTGCACTGTAAAACAATACAAAGCACAATACAAAGCAGAAGTCCTTGAGAAAGGCCCAACCATCGCCGTGTCACTGATGCCTGGCTCAAAAAGAAAACCTCATGCTTTCAGCCTGCAAGACGACAACATAAATCTCTATGATCCAAAAATGAGACTTGATTGATATGAGACTGGTAATAAAATGTCATTCCATATAGATGTGCAACGGCAGTAGTGCCAGTGATAAAGTGAGATTGGTCAGTTCTGACAAACATGCATCATAGACCTATTATTGACCAAGGTAGATGGTATTGATTAAGCTGCCAGACGTATCATATTACACAATTATGATATTAGATTTGCATTTTTAATTCATTTGGAAAGAATTGGCTTTCGATAATTATGGCTGATATATACTAAGATGGAACCAACATCTACAATAGGCAGAAACTGGAAGCTTTTAGGAAGATGTCAATGTCAGGGAAAAAAAAGTTTAGCTTAAGAAAACCATGACAAGGGAACAATGAAAATGTAAAACCACTGTGATCTAAATGGCTTTATCAAGGCATGTGTCTCTCTAGGGAAACTCTGGATTATCCTTGGTAAGAAACCGGCATAGAGAAGAAAATTATAGCAAAAGATGCTTGCAAACAACAATAAACACAGCTGTGACCAAGATAAATGCAGAGAAAAAATATAAAAATTATGTTAAATACTGAATATTAAAGATTTAAAAAGATGATAGATAGATAGATAGATAGATAGATAGATAGATAGATAGAGATAGCTAGAGATAGATAGATATACAGTAGATAGACAGACAGACAGATGGATGCAGAGAATTAAAGATTTTTTTAAAAAAGATAGAGATAGATAGATAAATAGATAGATAGATATAGACAGACATATATACAGATATAGATAGATAGAAAGATAGACAAACAGACATATATACAGATATATAGATATATATAGACAGACATATACACAGATATAGATAGACAGACAGACAGACAGACAGACAGATAGATAGATAGATAGATAGATAGATAGATAGATAGATGATAGATAGTGTGTGTTTGTGCAAAAAAGCCAACAAACTTAATTTTAAGAAATAACAACCATTTTCAGACATGCTTGGGAAGCAATATCACAGGCTTCATTATTTCTAAAATATTTCAACCATAAACTGGTTTATTTAACTTCACTTCAATCGTTGGATAAATCCTTTTGGCTGATTTGAACAACCAATAGAATTTCAGTAGCTCTCATCCTATTTGCTGTTTTGAACAGCCGATAGGATTTCAGAAGCTATCATCCTATTGGCTGATTTGAATTTGAAGAATCAAATCAGCCAATAGGAATGCAAGGTACGCCATTTTGAAACGGCTACCTTGCATTCAACTTAAGTGTACGGCGGTGACCGTATGAAGAGGTCACTCCGCGCAGGATGGGATCGGCTTCCAGGATGGCTCCACTCCACGCCACAGGGATGAAGATAGAAGATGCCCACGGGATGGATGAAGATATCGCTGCCTGGATGAAGACTTCTCACTGCCTGGATGGAGATAGATGACCGGACTTCAGGAACCGTGAGTACATTTTATGGGGTTAGTGTTAGGTTTTTTTGGGTGTTTTTTTTTTTTTAGATTAAGGCTTTGGGCTTTTGGAAAAGAGCTGAATGCCCTTTTAGGGGCAATGAAAACGAGCTGAATGCCCTTTAAGGGCAATGCCCATACAAATGCCCCTTTAGGGGCAATGGGTAGCTTAGGTTTTTTTTAGAGTTAGGTTTTTTATTTTGGGGGGTTGGTTGGGTGGTGGGTTTTACTGTTGGGGGGACTTTGTTTTTGTTTTTTACAGGTAAACGAGCTGTTTAACTTAGGGCAATTGGTAGTTTATTGTAAGCTAGGGGTTTTTATTTTGGGGGGCTTTTTTAATTTTATAGGGCTATTAGATTATGTGCAATTTATTTTATTTTAAATAATTTTGTAAGCTTATTGTTTTTTATTGTTTTTGTAATTTTAGATTTATTTTTTTCGTAGTGTTAGGTTTTTTTAAATTTGTAATTTAGATTTTTTTATTGGTAGTATTTTTTTATTCTATTAGAATAGTAATGTTAGGTTAATTTATAGTTTAATGTTAGGTTTATTTTTGTTTCACAAGTAAGTTTTTATTTATTTTAAGGTAGTTATATTGTAATTTTAATTTTAAGTTAGGGGGGTGTTAGGTTTAGGGTTTAATATTTTAATTTAGTGTTTTGCGATGTGGAGGGCTGGCGGTTTAGGGGTTAATAGGTTTATTTAGTAGCGGCGATGTGGGGGGCCGGAGGTTTAGGGGTTAATAGGTTTATTTAGTGGCGGCAATGTCGGGAAGTGGCAGAATAGGGGTTAATAACTTTATTTAGGTGTCAGCGATGTTGGGAGCGGCAGAATAGAGGCTAATAACTTTTATTAGTGTCAGCGATGTTGGGGGCAGCAGATTAGGGGTGTTTAGACTTGAGGTTTATGTTAGGGGGTTAGGCTTAAATGTAACTTTTTTTTACCCATAGACATCAATCTGGTTGCGTTACAGAGATTTTTCATTCCGCACTTCAGGTGTTTTTTTCTAACACTCTCTCCCCATTGATGTCTATAGGGGAAAGCGTGTACTAGCACGTCAAAGCAGCCCTTGGATTTTGTGCGGTATGGAGCTTAACGCCACCATATCGTATGCACAAGGCGGCTTTTCAGTAACTCGCAATGGCAGCGATATGGAGAGTGAAATAACTTTTTTGGCGTTAGTTTTGCACCCTGTTTAGCGCAAAATTCGTAATCTAGGTGATAGTCTGCATAAAAAAATGCTCCATAAATACTACATTTTAGTCAAATTGTATTTTTGCAATCCAGAATCATAACATTTCAAGCTCTTCGTCTCTAAATTATTTTTTTTTAACCCTTTGCTGCTGTTTCACACCGCTGTGCTAGAGGTATTTTTAGTTGCTTGGTCCTCATTGCATTTAAACTTAAATTTCAACTTTTTTTCTGTGAGGTACCCACACAAATCAGACTTAATTTATCAGCAGACCAAGCTTTTTAAAAAAATAACTTTAGTTTCCATAAATAAGCAAGTTGGAAAGATGGTGTTTTCTCTTGGAAAGTCGGGAACCTCATTATTTGAAATACGAGGTCTAATTATATATTATTATGGTTATAGGGTAATAAAATCCTTATAAAAAGTAACAGAACCCCTCAAAGTGATTGACATTTTGTATGGCAAGCATCTGCTATCTAAAAGAACAGGCGACTCCTCATTTAAAAATGGGTAACCACTTCTTTAATGTGAGGGCATCTATGAGGTCACTACCCCCTATACAGTACAAATAGATACGTACATTTTCATTTTTATGCAAATCACAGAGGTATAAAACAGCACATTGGAAAGAATGTGTTTTCTTTTTTAAACATAACCGTCTGTGTTTAATGGGGGCAATGGGGTTCCCTTCGTACTCTGCACTGCATGGAATTGTGCTTAGATAATGTAATTGTCATTACCTTGGTGATTACCTGAAAATTAGAGGGGATGTGACCATCTTTCTCGTTGCCTTCTAATTAAATCAGAAGGGGGTATATGTGAATTAAGTTGTCATGCCTGCTTAATTTATCCTATATAATAAATGGCCAAGTATGTTTGTCAGATGCAGTCATGCGCAGTAAAGACTGCACATGACAAACATACCTGGCCGTTTGGATCCTGAGACTCAGCACAGAGCAAGGCTGAAGAGGTCAAGAGGTGTGTCAAGGGGCGTGGCCAATGGGAGCGTCGCAATAGGGACATGGCCGGGTGCAACGAGGGGCGTGGCCGGACGGGTGCCACCATGATGGGGCGTGGCCGGGCGGGGTGCTGCGATGGGGGCATGGCCAGAGAGTCAAAGGGTTTGAAAGACAGAGCCAGAGAGGGAGCAAGAGAGGGGGGAGAGCAAAAGAAAGGGGGGAGAAGGACCAAAGAGGGGGGAGAAGGGCCAAATAGAGGGGGGAGAGAGCCAAAGAGGGGGGAGAGAGAGAGCAAAAGAGGAAAGAGAGCCAAAGAGGGGAGAGAGCCAAAGAGAGCAAAAGAGGGGGGAGAGAGAGCAAAAGAAAGGGGGTAGAGAGCCAAAGAGGGGGTAGAGAGAACAAAAGAGGGGGCAGAGAAAGCAAAAGAAAGGGGGGAGAGAGCCAAAGAGGGGAGAGAGAGAGCAAAAGAAGGGGGAGAGAGCCAAAGAGGGGGTAGAGAGCGCAAAGGAGAGGGTCGAGAGAAAGCAAAAGAGAGGGGGGAGAGAGCAAAAGAGAGGGGGGAGAGAGCAAGGGGTGGGACCGCTGTACTGCAAAAAATGGCCTGTGTACACGGGCTTTAGTACTAGTATGTTAATAAAAAAAAATGGTGTAATACATAGTTCAAAATGATATCTTAATTTTTTATTTAATTTTTATCTATGAAACTAGGTACTCAAATTATATATGATCATCAGAATATTCCTATATGATTGCAATGAAGTGGTTGGATGTAATCAGGGCCGGTACTACAATAGAGGCAGCTTAGGCGACCGCCTAAGGGCACCTCTGCAGGGGGGGGCGCAAATTTGGTGCATTATTTTATTATTTTTTTAACAGACATATATTTATTTATTTTGCTGCCTAGCATTCATAGTAGGTTAAAATTTCATCCATCTCACCCCTGATAGACTATACCAAGTACAGGGGGTGTTCGGGATGGCTGGTATGTTCACTACAGTAAGTAATACTGCTAGCGATGACTAACATGTGCTCCCTATTTTACTTTTAAGTATCTGAGCTCCTTGTCACTCAGCCCCGCCCCCTCCACACTCCCCCAATTAGACCTGTATCCCCACAAGTGAAGCTCCCTGCTTCTTCCGGGCCCTTGCACCCACATAGTGTTCAGCATGGAGGAGGACTGGCCAACTCAGAGCTACCCGGGGAGTCTTCTGCAGGACTTGCAGCTACACGTAACTACATAAAGCAGCATAGTTAGTTGTGACATGAGGAGGCGGAGGAAGAGCTGACTGAAGTGGTGCTTAAGCTCCTATGAAGCAGATGAGTCAGAGGATTTTTGAGGGGTACTCACTGTGGGAAAGATTGGAGGTGAGACTATCTGACACACTAATATAATGAGGAGGGACTTGTTATCCATTGCACTGTTTACATGTTAATCCCGAAGTGGGCGTAATGCTTATTATACTGGTGCCTAATATGGGTGATATTTATTTGATGATAATGGTACAGTGAATGATAACACTGACATGTTTAAAAAGAGTTAAAAAGCAAAAATTACATTCTCAAAGTTTATTTCAGGCTCCAAATCTATTATCTATATATTTTTTGCTCCTTCTGTTGTCCCTCTTTTGCTAATAATTAACCCATCAGTCCCATGACTATGTATTTGTGTGTGTGTGTGTATATATACTGTATTATATATATATATATATATATATATATATATATATATATATATACAGTATATATATATATATTATATTTATATATATATATATATATATATATATATATATATATATATATATATATATATATATATATATATATATATATATATATATATACAGTATATATATACACACACATATACATTATATATATATATACACACATACATATTCATACAAGAGAGGAAAATAACATTATAGTTTACCAGTTTATGGTAAAAAATATGTCTGTTAGGAAATACAATTCTAGTCAACTCAATACTAAAAATAGACTTTTTTTTACTCATCCATGTAATCTTTTTAATATCCAAGAGTATTGGAAAATGTCATCCTTGTTTGTATGTTTCTATATATATACAAAATGAAGGATTTAAATCCAAAAATGCTTTTATAAAGATTTAACACACTTATAACAAATTTTATAAGTAACATATTTTAAAATGTACAAACATTTAAAGGGACATGATTTAGATAGAGCAGTAACTTTAAATACCTTTCTAATTTACAGCTAATATCAAAATGTCTTTGTTCTCTTGGTATCTATTGCTGAAAAGTAGGGGCATAAGCTCAAGAGTTATCTATTGCTGCTTAATACATTACTAGAACATTTGTTAAGAAGCAGTAATGGCAGGATATATTATTTCTATGAGGGGGCAGCAAAATGTGTCTTTGCCTGTGTAGCCAAAAATCCTAGCACCGGCCCTGTATGTAATTGTAAAATTACTCAAAGTAATATAAAATATTAAGTGCATACATGCTGTGCATTCCTAATAATGATTAAAGAAAAAATGCATTTAAACATATCAAGCCACCATCTTGAATTAATTAGCTTCCATACCTCCTGCTTTGGTTGAGTATCGTTTTGTTTTTGAAAATTGATTGAAAAGCCTGAGATACGTTTCTCTTAGTTTATAGATTATTTTTGTGGGTTTAACTAAATCTTTCTAATATATAGTATACAATCTGAGCATTTTTCATAATTCTCACTGTGGCTCTTCTAATGGATTGGAATGGCTTTGAATAAGCAAAAGCTGTTATGAAAACTCATGGATATAAGAATAGATGAACTAAAATCCTTCTGTGAAACAAATGTTTTATAGAAAAAAATTGCCACAACATCCAACTCAAAGTGCATTGCAGAATTCATAAAGATCTGTACCCGCTGCCTGTTGCAGCCTCGAGTTGCTGGCAACTCTCCCTTATAATAAGTGGAGCAGTATGCTTTTCATAACCATTCATGTTGTGTGGGAAATAATGACTTCCACTGTGATGTAAATGAAAAGAATAAAAAAACTCAATATAGAAAATGGCCCATTCTAACCTGAACAAAAGAAAACTTGAAAACCGTTAAAGACCACTTCATCAGCTTTGAATTAACAAGACACTACTGTGAGACAAGATACTTCACAGACACCTAGATTATGAGTTTTGAGAGATATAGAGAAATTAACAAATGCAACAAAAGTTACGTTACTTAATTTCCTATAGCACTGCCATTACAAGTTTTCAAACATACGCCTTTTGCGTGTGATATGGTTGCGTTGAGCTCAATACCGCACACAATCAGAGCGCTGCTAAGACATGCTCATGCACGATTTCCCCATGGGGAGAGCCAGCAAAAAAAAAAACTAACACCTGCGATCGCGAAAATAAAAGTTTCGTAATGCAGCCCCATTGATGTCTATGGGGAAATAAAAATACAGTTTAAACCTAACACCCTAACATAAACCCTACGTCTAAACACCCCTATTCTGCTGCACCCTAACATCGCTGACGCCCGTCTACAGTTATTAACCCCTAATCTGCTGCTCCCAAAATCGCTGCTACCTAAATAAAATTATTAACCCCTAAACCACCAGC
Organism: Bombina bombina; assembly: GCF_027579735.1. Taxonomy (NCBI): domain Eukaryota; kingdom Metazoa; phylum Chordata; class Amphibia; order Anura; family Bombinatoridae; genus Bombina; species Bombina bombina. The sequence continues at coordinate 105,303,937 of NC_069501.1, forward strand.
CCCCACATCTCAACAAGCTTAATTAAACTTTATTAACCCCTAACCCTAATGTAACCCTAACCTTAAAAGGCATTTAGCTCTTTTACTGCCCAGACCCTAAACTAAAAAATAAAACCCACCCAATAAACCCTTAAAAAAGCCTAACACTAACCCCCTGATGATCCACTTACAGTTTTGTCCCGCTTGAACGATCTTCATCCAGGTGGCTTCTTAAATCTTCATCCCGGCGGCGACGTTCTGATCCAAGCGGCGAGAAGTCTTCATCTAGACAGCCTCTTCAATCTTCATCCAGGTGGCATCTTCTATCTTGATCCAGGAGGTGTGGAGCGGGTCCATCCTGAAGAGATCCGGCGTCGAGGATCATCTTCATATGGTTGCCCCCGTACACTGAATCTTCAATGCAAGGGACACAATTCAAGATGACGTCCCTTGCATTCCTATTTGGTGGAAAAATTTGAATCAGCCAATAGGAATTAGGGCTGTTAAAATCCTATTGGCTGTTCAAATCAGCCAATAGGATTTAAGCAGCTCTCATTCTATTGGCTGATTTTCAGCCAATAGGAATGCAAGGGATGCCATCTTGAATCGCATCCCTTGCATTGAAGATTCAATGCCCTTTTAAGGGCAATGCCCATACAAATGCCCTTTTCAGGGCAATGGTTAGCTTAGGTTATTTTAGATAGTTTTTTTTTATTTGAGGGGTTGGTTGGGTGGTGGGTTTTACTGTTGGGGGGTGTTTGTATTTTTTTTACAGGTAAAAGAGCTGATATCTTTGGGGCAATACCCCACAAAAGGCCCTTTCAAGGGCCATTGGTAGTTTATTGTAGGCTGTGGGGGGTATTTTGGGGGGGGTCTTTTTATTTTAATAGGGCTATTAGATTAGGTGTAATTCTTTTTTAGTTTTGATAATTTGTTTGTTATTTTTCATAATTTAGTGGGGTTTTTTTGTAATTTAGATAGTTTTTATTTTTGTAATTAGATACTTTTTGTAATTTTTATAGTAGTGTTAGGATTTTTTTATTGGTAGTTTAGTTTTATTTAATTGGTAGTTAGATTAATTTTATTTTAATAATTATAATAGTTTAATTGTTAGTTTAAACATTTTTTTTTTAATTTGACATGTAAGTTTTAATTTAATGTAAACTAGGGAAATTGTAACTTTAATATAAAGTTAGGAGGTCGTTAGGTTTAGGGGTTACTAGTTTAAATTAGTTTATTTTATTGTGGGGGGCTTTCGGTTTAGGGGTTAATAATTTTTTTTAGTATATTTCGTTGTGAGGGGCTTGTGGTTTAGGGGTTAATAGGTTTATTATAGCGGAGGTGTAGGCGGATGGCAGATTAGGAGTTAATAATATTTAAATAGTGTTTGCAATGCGGGAGGGCAATGGTTTAGGGGTTAATACGTTTATTATAGTGGCGACAATGTCGGGGAGCGGCGGAATAGGGGTTAATACTTTTTTAAGTGGCGGCGATGTCGAGAGCAGCAGAATAGGGGTTAATAAAGTTAATATATTGTTTGCGATGTGGGAGGGCCTCGGTTTAGGGGTTAATAGGTAGTTAATGGGTGTGTACTTTGTAACACTTTAGTTATGAGTTTTATGCTACAGCTTTGTAGCGTAAAACTCATAACTACTGACTTTAGATGGCAGTACAGATCTTGTAGTTTTAGACTGTAACGCTCACTTTTTAGCCGTACCGCAAAACTCGTAATACCGGCGCTATGGGAATCCCATCAAAAAACTTAATTTTTACGTGTGCAGGACTGACGTTGCGTTACAGCCTAAAAGGTGTGCGGTACAGCTATACCGACAAGACTTGCAATAGCTGCGGTGCTGTTTTAACGCTAAAAATGCCATGTTTCCAGCGTTACAAGCCGCAACGCAAAACTTGTAATCTAGGTGAGAGACAATAAAGTCTTTATGAAGTCAGCATTCTGGGCCAAGGCTTAGGGGACCAAGTTCTTAAATGTCCCAGAATGCCCATGTCCAGCCCTTGGAGACATCTTAATTTCATCCCAGGATACTACTTCACTATAACAAAACAGATGTGAATATTTTACAATTATTAACATTTACGTTAAATTTTTGTACGTGTGTTTCTGGGTGAAATTGTGTTTTTTTCATGTTGCTAGCAGTTTGTGTTTGATATGCGAGAAATAATGTACTGGGTACCTCAGCTAATTGTAGATGTAATGCCCACTAACAAAACACTGGAAAAGATAAGATGTTTAATTATAAACATGATCTTGGCTTTACAGTGAAGCCAATAGGTAACCTCGCAAGTGTATATGAATATAAACTCATGTCTAACACTGAGAAATTGTTCCAACGGAAATGAATGACAGTGTTGTTATGTTTATGAATAAAAAAAACATGGCGTACTGGATGGAATTCATTTAAGATACTTAGGTCAAAAAAGTAAATTTCCACTTAGTCCAAAAAAAGAGGATGAAATGGGATATTATTTGTATTTTATTAGTATTTATTGGCTATTGTTTTTTCTACAGTATATTTGCATCTGGTGTGCATATTTTATTTATCTAATATGTAAATCAAAAGCAGCGACAAAGAAATGGTTTTAACTTTTTCTCATTAGTAAAATTACTTTTTTACTCTGTAAGGAAAACAGCTTTACTTTAGGACAGGATCATTTACTTTCTTTTGCTGTAGCTTTTGCATGACTTTTTTTTCTTCTTCTTTTTGGTCTTTCCTAATTGCTTTTAAAAGGCTGATAGCTCATTAACATGAAGTGCTTGTGTAGAGTGGATAAAGCTCTGCATGAGCTACTGTATAATGTTACTTTATATGCGGCTACAGGTCACCGCAAATGTGTACACTACATTGGGTTTAGCTTATCTCCAGACCCTAATGGGTGACAATAAAATTCCTTTGATAGGAAACACTCTAGAACAGAAAAAGAAAACAGATTTCCCTCTTTATCATCGTTGAATGTTAATTTACTGACAATTATAGTGTCTTTACTATACACTTAGAATCTCATTTATTCACACTGCAGGAAGAACAAATACCTTTTATGACTTATTTTATTTAAATTATTGATGCCCGAAACCAAGAGTCCTTCATTTCCTGCTTTCACAGCGATGCTAATTGCCGCTAGTGAGTCAGGTGAGTGTAATGCTAAAGAAGGCTGGGTATCAGTGCTGGTAATGTGTTGTTATTTTAGAGGGAGTACACTTATAATTGAATCTCAAATAAAGAGAGAAAATGAAGGGGAGTGTCTAGTAAGAAAAAGATGTCAATTCTAAAGTGCTCAACCGCTTTATCCACTCTTAATAGCATGACCTTCTTTAACCACAAATATAATGAGAAAAAAACAACATTTGTGTGTATGCTGGTATATTTCTTTAAAGGGAAAGTAAAAACCTTGAGATTTTAATATGAAGAGCTTAATTATGCATAGCTCTCATTTTTTTGCCCCCTTTTCCTGTAATTTAAGTCTGAAAACTGAAACACATGGCAGTATTCACAAATCTAACTTTACCACAATTTTCAATTTGTTATCTTATCATTTCTACTTAAGCCAAATAATGTTGATTTTGTTAACACAATGATAGTGGGAAGCCTTGTCTTCTCCAAACTCAATACTAGAATGGCTCTTCTAGATAAGGAAAGTGGTGGGTGGCGTTTGACCATTGACAATTGTACCAAACAAAGGGTTAATGTATTCCAAAAACTTTCAGATAGCTGATATGTAAGACTGCAGTTAAAATGCGGTAATTACAAGGAGTTCACTGTCCCTTTAATGCGGCATATTTTATTTTATTATGATAGTCAATCCATTACAAATCTGCCACAAAAAGAATGCATTATGCCTGTGATAAATCTGAAACATGGCATGTGTGTCTCAGCTAGAGAGTACACAAAAAAACCCAACAACTTTTCAATTTACTTATGTTATTTAAATGTACTCCTTTCTTTTTGTTTACTCTTTTAATGAGGACATACAGAAGTAGGCTCAGGAGCACATATATATAGCGCTGTATAGCTAGAAGCACTGTTGAATAATGAAGATGTTAACTCTATATTAATTATGAAAGTTTAATTTGACTGATATGTGCCTTTAAGCCAACTAGGAACTATATGAAACAGGTAGTATATGCTTTTTGCAGGGTGTTTGCACAAATTTTGACAGACCTACATGGAAAAAAATATAAGTAGCCAATGTGTATTAAAAATATAACTACTTTTTGTGTTTGCAAGCTGTTTTTTCTTTGACTAATACTATTTAATCCTATCATGTGATTAACAATTTTATATCATGTTGTGAATTTTGTAATATACATTTTAATTTAAAACTGTCTAATTAGTTACAATGAAGTATTAGCATACAGTTGATAATGTTTTATTTCTGAACATGTGACTTTTTATTGAAACATGGCTCCGTTCTGTTTATTAAAATGTGAAATACATATGCAAGAGGGTAAGGCTGTTGTTTTAAATAAATTAAATTAATAAATAAGTATATGACAGATTTTGTAAGTGGAAAGTCAAGAAAAAATATTGAAAAATACTTCAGAACCCAGGTTTTCTGATGAATTTGAATAGCCTCAAATACTCGCAAAGCATAAACAACAGTACAAAAACCCAAATGTCTTGTTACAGAGATAAAGTGGTGTGTTCTGATATTCTTAAAATTGTCTTTCATGATTTGGATAGAACATACAATTATAATCAACTTTCCCACTTAATTCTATTATCACATTTGCCCAGTTCTCTTGTTATCCTTTGCTGAAGGAACATTGACAGCTAGCTGAACATATCTAGTCAGCCAATCACAAATGTGTGCTTGCACCAATCAGCAGCTAGATCCCACTAGTGTAGGATATGTGCGTATTCTTTTTCAACAAGAGAACAAAGCACATTTGAAAATAAAAGTGGATTTAAAAGTGTCTTAAAAATAACCGGCTCTTTCTGAATCATGCAAATTTAATTTTGACTTTCCTATCCCTTTAAAAAAATAATCATTTAAACACACTCTTTTTTGTCAAAAGTCCATTGCAGGGAAAAAAGATTGTTCCTCTTTTAGAAACCATGTAAAAGTTCACTTCAAATAATGTCAAATAAAATATAAGAAAACAAAGAGGTCTCCTCATCATGTAAAAGGTCCATACAGGGTTCTGCTTACTAAAAGTGAATGTTCACAAACCAAAATGCACAAATATTTGTAAGAAATTTATTTTTAGCTCTACTGGATTTTTTTGAGCTAGGGATATCAAAAAAATAAGAATTTTATTAAAGATAGAAATTTAGATTTCTTTTTAAAACAAAATCTTCTCAAAATGGTTTGTTGTTAATAGGAAATACTCTTTTGTATGTCTCAATATAATAGTAGTAATTGGTATACAATTACCAAAAGAAAGAAAAAAAGGTTAGGCTAATGAAAAATAAACTAGAATAAAGTCCTTTTGATGTGTATGTAATTCTAGGACCAGAGTTGTGTAATACCACTGCTTTTTAAAATCTAATCTTGAAAACATTGTTACAGCTAATAGACATTTTCAAAGTAGTTAATTAGTTCTTTATTTTTGAAGATGATTGCTTTACAACTAGATAGCTCCTATTATGTTGTCTACACTTAGTAGTTTGCCAGGTCCGTTTAAACAGACTAATATGCTGTTAATATAGAGTAAGGTGCCATTTACATTTTATGTATTATTAATATTTTAGAAAAGGATTCTTATGAAAAATCTCTTTCTTGCCAAACTTGGAAATAAAAAGAAAGATGGATGTCAGCCAAGCAAGGTAAATATAAATTAATGTGGTGTACAGAGCTAAAAATGAAGAGATAGTTGTATGATCAAATTGTAATAAAAAGCATACTGAATAGCTTGATTAGGTTTGGATAATCCCTCAATATATGGGCACCATCTATTTTTATTTATGTTTTACTTGTTTTAGCATTGTATCTTCTACATCTGCCAAAATGTGGTACTATCTGAGCTTTCTTTTCTCTAACTTCATCTATACAACACAATTTTAAACTGTATTATGATGAGCTGACTTATACCACACTTCCATAAGTTTTACAACACTATTTGAAAAGGATATTTTTTATTTTAAAGAGTGGAGCAGGAATGATTTCAATGACAGATTTTTAAGTGTTAGAACCAAGCAATATTTGGACACCTTTTAAGTTGGTTGACTAACTAAGATCTGTTTTTATAAAATATCTGTATAATAAAGACATGTGCTTTTATGGAGGCAAAAGGGAGAGGCAGATAAAATTAAAAACAGAAAGAAAGATTTCAATATCAAGACTATACACTCTTTTTGTCTTTGCATAAATGTTTTGTAGAAGATCTATTTATATAGCCCATAAAGTTTTGTTGTTTTTAAATGTATAGTTTTGCTTATTTTTAAATAACATTGCTCTGATTTTCAGACTCCTAACCAAGCCCCAAAGTTTTATAAGAATACTGTCAGCTACCTTCTCCAGCTTGCTCCTGTTTGTGTTAAGGGTTTTTCATATGCAAAAGAAGGGGGAGTGTCTTATCTCCCACTTGCAGTGGGCTTTTCCAACTATCTTTTCAATAGAACTAAACTGAGAGCTTCTAAGTAAGTTTTTAAACAGTTTTAAGCTGGATTTTTATATCAGTGTCTGTGCATCTTATTCTTTATAGTAGTGTCTATTACATGCAGTTATATGAAAATCAGTGTATACTGTCCCTTTAAGGGAAATACGCCTTTCCTGACTCCCTCCTTTTGAAGGGCTGCAAACAGAAAATGCCAGACTTTACAAATAATAGCATATATTTAGATAGCCAGAAGTTTGCCTTTAGGGCATTGTGTGAAGTAAATAAGAAAGAGAGAGATGTGAATTTTGCTGGCTCTGAGAAATGTTTCTAATGAAGAAACAAACACCTGTTTTATGTGCACCACTAAAACCTGAGGGGTCGCCATTTTATATGATCAGTAACAGCAGCAAATAACGTTACTAATGTCACTATTTGCCACATCTTGAAATGTGAGGTGAGACATCTAATTTCTTTACAAATTGCCAACTATGCCTCATATTAACAGTAGTACAACCTGCAGCATTGCTTCATTTGCTGTATAGATAAGTATTAATATTTGCCTATTGTAATCAAGTGCTCTTACAGAAAATGCAATTTGATGCATCTTTGGGAGGTTACTTACAATGGAGTCAAAATATATTGCAGTATAAACCAGGGAAAAAAGTTATATATTAATATATACCCGATAACCCTTGCTAATAGAATTCCCATGATTTCTAACAAGAGTTTATGCATCTTTATCTTGTGCAAGAAAACGTGAAAAATATCTTTTTAGCCTTTCTTTGCTTTCTTTTTTTTAAGTCCAAAGAGAGAAGTAGGTGTGAAAAAATATGCAATAGATTTATAGATGTGTAAATATAAATAAGCAAAATGTATGATCGGTGTTTAGGACAGGTAAGGTCTTTAAACAACTGAAAATTGATATGCAAATCTAACAGCTCATACCCAGTAACTGTAAATAATTGTGCAATAGGCTTACATAATTTATGCGTTTAAAGGGACATTTTATTGGAAATTTGAAAGACACATGAATGCTTTTCAAACTTTAATAAAAGTTTTTGTTGCACAACACATGTACAGGTGTACCTTGTTTCATTGCGCTTTGCTTTATTGCGTTTTTCAGATAAAGCATTTTTTTTTGGCAAATTTAAGGTTTGTGGCAACCCTGCGTAAAGCAAGTCTATCAGTGCCATATTTACACATATAAACACATAAATACACATATAAGCACATACACACACATTTATGTATATATATATATATATATATATATATATATATATATATATATATATATATACATATATACACTCACACACCTAGCAAAAAGATTATTACTCGCTAAAGGCTCAGATGATGGTTAGCATTTTTTTTACAATAAAGTATTTTTTAATTAACAAATTACATTGCTTTTTTAGATATAATGTTATTGCACACTTAATAGACTACAGTATAGTGTAAATATAACTTTGTATGCACTGGGAAACTTAACAAATTTGTGCAACTCGCTTTATTGAGATATTTGCTTTATTGCGGGGGTCTGAAACTGAAACAGCAATATCTCCGACGTATTAACAAAATGTTTCTAGTAAACCCTAGCACTGTTTTATTTTTACTGTGCATTGGGACATAGGTGTAATCCATCCATATGCCTCATGCACCTGCAATCAGAGATTGGGCTTTTAAAAGAAGGCCAACATTAACACGTATGAGATCGGTAAAGTTTTACCAGAAGCATTTGTCCTAATACAAGATTGTTTAAAAAATTCTTCTATGCAAAACTGAAATGCATGTAATCCATTTATTTATAGAACAAGAAAGTTCCTTTAACACTGAATACTATTTTTCAAAACTTTACAAAGAATTGTTAACTGTAGAAACTCTTTCTGCCTTGCTCTGAGCATTTGGCTGTGAACGTTCGACAATTCAAATTGTAATTTCCGATTATATTTGAACTTGAAGAACACTGCAGTTGTTAACATAATTAATTGTGCCCAAGTTTATGTCAAACATATATGTGCTGAATATACTGTGTAGAGTATTATGGCACAGATTATACATCATGCTGTTCTTGTGAATCACACTCTCTGTCTATGTTCCATATATCACTCAGAGCACTTGACTATAAGAGGATAAATAATTCATTTTATGAGAGACTTTTGCACATTGACAATAATATCCTAATCTCTCCTCTGGGTATAAGAAAGTGTGATGTGGCTCCCATCAGGGTCATTAACATCCTAATTTGACCATCAGGTGGCACTGTAAATTTGCTTTATAGGATGGATGGCTTTAAATGAGTAATCTAGGCAGCTAACTGCAGCTGTTTCTGCAATACTGAACCTGGACAATGTGAGGAGGAAACTGACAGATGGATTTGAGAAATAAAGATTTGTTTCTTAAAAGAAATATAAGCAATTAAAACTTTTAAACATTTTTGCCAGTTTGTTTCAAACTCTCATGTTTACTCAAATAGATTTCTCTCAGAGCTCTATGTATAATTGGGGCTAATTCTAATAAATGTGCCGGTTTATACAGGGTTTTCCACGTTAACACTTGCAGGGGCAGCCCTAGGGAACAGTTCATAATGGAGGACAAAGTACACATGGAGAACCCGGCTGTATAAACTTTAATATTACACCTAATACAAATAGAAATGACACTGTTTTCAATGCACTGTTCCTTAAAATCACCGTTATTTTCAATTACATAGGTTTTCCTTTCAGGGTAATTAGTGTTTTGAGTATTTTGATAAAAGCATGTCTCCTTTTAAATTGCGAGAAATAAGAATGAGATCTGTAGGGCGAAAATGTTTACAGAAATACGTTGGGATTTAAGGGACAATGTAATTTATGCCCATGTAACATGGTACACCCATTTTACCGAGAAAAAAAACAATTACACTTTGTATTTTGTACTTATAAGTATGAATTTCTATGTGTTTTTGCACATCCGTTGTACTTAAATTATGATTTACACTGTGCGAATTTAATACAATTTATTCCTGTGTAATTTACATACAAATATTATGTTTTTGATAAAATACCATTTTGGTGAACAATTTTGTTATGCTTTTTGATGCACCTTAGCGATACAATTTTTTGTTAGTGTATATTTGTGTGAATGGTTCAATTATTCATTTTGTATGAATTTACGATTTTCATTGTGCACTTTAGTAATCTAGGAATCTCCTTCCCATAAGAAAATGCACTATACGCCCCTTAGCAAGACACCCTGTTTACAAGGTAAAAAGAAGCTTTATAGAATTGCACCAGAGAAATAAAAGTACTGGTGAGCAATCTTAAATCATTTCACCGGCCCAGAGAGCTTTATAGAATTGGGGCAAGAGTGAGGTATGGTTCTGAAATCAGAAGGTGTCTACTAACAGAGGCAAAGAGCAGAAACCGGAGGTGCTTGGCAACCAGGGATAAACCACTTGAGTCATATTATATAAAACTCTCTGCTGAGGTAAAATTATTTAAAAGTATTTGTCACTACTACAAGGTCTATCAAGAAATTCTGGACACAAGGTCTATCAAGAGATTGTGGACTAATCCAGCGCTACGGAATTTGGCGGCGCTATACAAATAAATGATAATAATAATATAAAGTAAAAATCATAATGGAAGTACAAAACAGAAAATTGTAATTAAGCACAAAGTAAAAATTGTAATTTCATAATAGAAAGTAAAATTCTGGTGTTAATCACAATCTTGTACTTGATTGCAGTATAATGTCACCTAGTATTATCAATAATCACTATCCAAGAATGCTGCTGCGGTTAATATTCCTCAAATACGGAAGTGTTAGCTCCTGAAAAACAACACATCATTATCTGCATCATTAATCTCTCAATTTCTTAATACAAAAATTAAATCAAACAATTAAGGACAAACAAGATGGGGATTGGGGGGAGGTTAGAGATATCTCAGGTTTAAGGGTCTGTATGTGGACTGATTCTTTTTATTAGTGTGTAATGTGCGTCGAGATATATGAAATCTGGAAAGTTAAAGGGACAGTGCACGGTAAAACTGTTTTCCCCTTAATGTGTTTCTAATGACTTATTAAACCAACAGCAGAGTAAAAAAGCAGGGTTTTTTTTTGACACCACAACCTATTAAAGGGTCAGATTATGAGTGGTGAACTAACAGTTTAGTGCGAGCAATATCAGGATTATCGTGGCTGTTTGTGTTTGTAGGGCATGTATTACAAGTTGAAAGTAAACGCATTCGCTCAAGCATAACTGAATTTAACGTGTTAAATTAGCGTGACCTCAGAGCTCTAGTCAATTGTTATGCTCAAATAAAAGTTTGCACAAAAAAAAAAAAATTAAATATATATATTACAAAGTACAGCTTCATAACACTGTCTAATAAACATTATTTAAAAATGCAATAAATAGTTATAAGGGCTCAAAGATATGAGGTCTCAGGTGTTAGAAAAAAGAGACTGCAAAGGGCTTTAACATAGAGATACATACATACACCTCTCTAAATATGCATATGTATGTACTGTATATATACAGTATATATATATGTTTATATGTGTGTACAGATGTATTTATATGTGTATAGTATTTACAGACATATATACATAAATACATACATATATATGTGCATTGGAGCCCTTTGCAGTTAAGTAGCTGAAAACATGAAAATGCATATTTATGCAATATTCAAATTTATTAGTGTTTAACTGTGTTTGTACTGTAAATATTTCACATTTTAATGTTCTTCACATAGGGGAATATGTTATATGTAGATATTCCTATATCTATATCTGAGCTAGCTATACCTATATATAATATATCTATCTATCTATCTATCTATCTATCTATCTATCTATCTATCTATCTATATACTGTATATAGGTTTAGATCTATATTTTACCAATAAAACATCAGATATATGTAGAAATAGTTATTTATGAATAAACAGAACTTATTCCTCAAAGTGAAGAACATTGGAATATGATCGGGTTTGCGTGACTTGATGGGCGTTAGTCCCCCCCCCTACACACTTTTCGCGCTCCATTAAAGACTATGGGAGAATACGTTAGTGCAATCACGATATTGGAACTTTGGCTTTTTGCGCATGTCAGGTTAGCACGTCAGCAAAAACCTTTTACTTTCAACTTGTAATATGCGCGCTTTAAAATTAGTTCAAAAAGCCCCCCACTTTTCACGCTCCATTAAAGACTATGGGAGAATGCATAGCGCAATCACGATATTGTAACTTTGGCTTTTTGCGCATGTCAGGTTAGCATGTGAGCGAAAAACTTCAAAGTATTTCAAAAAGCTGAAGTCGAGCGCAGTTAGCGTGCGAGCGGGAGTGATAAATAACGCTCCACTCGTAATCTAGCTCGAAATGGGTTGAGCCTACAGGGAAATCATATCTCCTTATTTTATCACTTTCTGTACACACATGCTTTCTTATCTGTTCAAAGCCTAATACTTGGGGCCTGATACTACAAACCTTGCCGCTCAGGCGAGATATTCTAAGAAGTCTCGTTGGTACGGTGAGGCCCTTAAAAAAAATTTAGAAACACAAATTTTATCTTAAGAATTGTTTGTTTGCTATGTAGTGCTCTTTATGTAAAACAAAGACTCCTACATTACAATGCAAGTTAAAAACAAATCCCAAAGTTTTTGTGTGATTTCCCTCCAATGCCGGCAAGGTTTTGTATATCAGGCCCTTAGAGAGAACAATTGAAAATTAATATTTTATTACTTATCTCCTACCTCTCACTGTCATTTCTTCTGCTGGAAATGTTTACAAAGCTTTTTTATAGCCAATACTTAGACATTTAATATTTCAGTATAGATGAAGGTGCAATAGGAAAAAAGCTGATATTCCAAATGCTAAAACTATAACTGAAAACAAATTAAAGGATAGAACATTTTACAGTACACTGTCCCTTTAACTTTCAATATATGAGGAAAGAGATTATTTGAAACGTTATGTAGAAGTCATTTCCAAGGCACCCTCCTCTATTTAACCACTGTCCTGCAAATTGATGTCTTAATAGACTTTAGGGAAAGTGTGCCCAAAAGGTAGATCAGGATCTTACAGCAGATCCCTTAGTGCTGACCAGTTGATCAAAAGATTGTTGTGTGGTTTTGTATCCCCCTCTCAGACAGTAGTGATAGTATGAGATGTAAAGATGCATATTATGCAGGAATATTCTGCAAGCTACAATGGCCTCATTTAAAAAAGGTTGATTTAGCAAAATGATATTAGTTCCTGTGTTAAAGGGACATTAGGATGTTGGGTACAACTACAGTAGCATAGTTACCACCCAGCTTGCTATTGTTTTGGTCTCCTCTGCCTGTAGCTCTCTTCAGAGCCATTTTATTTTTTTAACTGTTGCTGATTATTGAAGCTCTACATTTTCATACCGTGTGCCGCCATCTCTAAGCTCATGTTTTGTTTTTACCCGTTGACACAAGTTGTAAAAGTTACATATAAAGAACATATACAGGCCACATTAATACAAAGTTGTAAAAGTTACATATAAAGAACATATACAGGCCACATTAATACAAAGTTGTAAAAGTTACATATAAAGAACATATACAGGCCACATTAATACAAAGTTGTAAAAGTTACATATAAAGAACATATACAGGCCACATTAATACAAAGTTGTAAAAGTTACATATAAAGAACATATACAGGCCACATTAATACAAAGTTGTAAAAGTTACATATAAAGAACATATACAGGCCACATTAATACAAAGTTGTAAAAGTTACATATAAAGAACATATACAGGCCACATTAATACAAAGTTGTAAAAGTTACATATAAAGAACATATACAGGCAACATTAATACAAAGTTGTAAAAGTTACATATAAAGAACATATACAGGCCACATTAATACAAAGTTGTAAAAGTTACATATAAAGAACATATACAGGCCACATTAATACAAAGTTGTAAAAGTTACATATAAAGAACATATACAGGCCACATTAATACAAAGTTGTAAAAGTTACATATAAAGAACATATACAGGCCACATTAATACAAAGTTGTAAAAGTTACATATAAAGAACATATACAGGCCACATTAATACAAAGTTGTAAAAGTTACATATAAAGAACATATACAGGCAACATTAATACAAAGTTGTAAAAGTTACATATAAAGAACATATACAGGCAACATTAATACAAAGTTGTAAAAGTTACATATAAAGAACATATACAGGCCACATTAATACAAAGTTGTAAAAGTTACATATAAAGAACATATACAGGCCACATTAATACAAAGTTGTAAAAGTTACATATAAAGAACATATACAGGCAACATTAATACAAAGTTGTAAAAGTTACATATAAAGAACATATACAGGCCACATTAATACAAAGTTGTAAAAGTTACATATAAAGAACATATACAGGCCACATTAATACAAATATAAAGTCCCCACTCTGTATCATGCTCGCTAACCCAAAGAGTACAATACAAAAAGCCTGCAACGCCACTGATCTAGTGCAGCACATCTGTCACAAAGTGTAAGGGTATAAGAGAATGACTCTAAAGAGAATTGCAGGTACATGAGGAAGTCAAATATCATGATGAGTTATAACCAATGAACTATAGTTGTGCCCAACAGTTTAACATCCCTTCAAATGAAGATTAAAGGGACATGAAACCTAATGTGTTTTTCTCGTGATTCAGATAGAGCATGCATTTGTAAATAACTTTCCAATTTACTTTTATTATATATTTTGCGTCATGCTCTACAATTGCATCATAAAAGAAAAAAATGTGTGTTTCATGTCCCTTTAATTTCCTCTGCAAGCTCAGATTGTATTACACTTTTCACATGCATAAATGGATCTTACTGACAAACTTACAAACAAGTAGACCCACCTCACTAAAGTATGGGCAACTCTCCTACAGATCACAGTATTTCAGCTTTATTCTGCATTATATTTATCAAAATACTAAACGAGGAAAGAACTCAGTTAATTGTTTCCTCTTTCTAATGCATACTGTTCCCATTTCAGTCCATTACAATCTGAAAACATCATAGCTTGGTTGATTAGTGGCTTCTGTTTGTGAGTCATTGCTGTCTATTTTTTCAGGGATTTTCCCAGACCTGTAAAAAATATGCAGCAAAATTGAAAGTTGGGTTAGTTTAGTTAATATTGATGATAACTGCTTAATAAGTCTGAATGCAGATACGTTTCACTTAACCAATAATGCGGTCATTTCCAATCTTTCAAAAACGATTGTTTAACGTAAAAATGGGATTGGCCTTTTCTTTATCAAAATAATCACAATCTTACCGAGTCAAACTCAGCCGAGCTTGAAATCTCGCACAAGATTCCATTTCCACACATTGTCAACATTAATAAACGATAATGGCGGATAATCTCCTACAACAGAATCAATACAAGGAGACGATACAAGAATCTCCTCTCTCTCATAGATAACAGGGGCCCTATCAGATAATGATTCCTTTTATAGTGGGTTAATGTGGTTAATTTAGCACATATTTGTGTAATAGAGTGTTCAGTATAGCATTTGGTGAGATTCCAACGCCATCAAAAAGGGTCATAGCCATTGGTGGTGTGGGGAGCGCCATCTTGTTTTACGGGTCAGAACACAACATTGTATTATTTAACCTACGTGTGTTATTGGTTGACCTGCATGTGTCGAGCATTTATCAAGTGTCTTTGGCTGTGTCCATTTTGTTGTTGATATTTAGTAGATAACTTTAGTTGATGCTGTGTATGCATCATTTGGGTGAGTGTTCAATATCCACTTTACCCCAATATAATATTTTTTAAATGCGTAAATAGTGTTTTTGTTTTGCATTGTGTTCATGCTGATGTCAAAATGGCAGATTGGGTGCTGTAAAACAGACAATAAACACAATCCACAAGATTGGAATCTACCCCTGTATCTGTTCATGACCTATAATTAACAATTTCATATGAGATTGAGAATATTCTAATTAACATCTTTTTAAAACCTTTAACATGGAGTTACAATCTTAATACACAGTGTGATCTCTGTATTGCATTTGTGTTTAAAAGTATGGTTAGAGTTATATGTTACCTTCTCATTAAACCAGCAGATGATGTATGTAAGGACATGTTTACTGAGTATGTGCCAAAACTTTTATGTTGAAGATAAGGGGTCAGATTACAAGTGGAGCACTAAATATCGCATCCATGAAAGTGATATTTGCGCTCCACTGTGTAATACCAGTGCACGCTAATGTGCGCTGGTATTACAAGTTGTCAGCAATGTGAAAGTAACCTCGCATTTGCATTGCTGGGAAGCATTACGCTCATGAGAGCGCGCTGTCATAGGCTCCAATGGGAGCCTCGTTCTGAAGCCATCAGAGACGGCATCAGAACCTAAGTGCAACGAAGGGGGTAGGAAGCGCAGCAATGGCAGCAAATATAAATATATATGTATATGATTATATACATATATATTTATGTGTTAAAGGGATAGTAAACACCAAAAATGTATTGTTTAAAAAGATAGATAATCCCAGAAAGTCACTGGAACAAAGCAAATTTAATAATAGAAGTAAATTGGATTTTTTTTTTTTAAATGTTATGCTGTTTCTGACTCACGATTTGTTTTGGGGGTTTCATATCCCTTTAAGGATGTAAGGGTATTAAAGGGACAGGAAACCCACATTTTTTCTTTTGTGATTTAGATAGAGAAAACAATTTAAAACAGTTCCCAATTTATGTCTACCAAATTTGCTTTGTTTTCTTCTTATTCTTTGTTGAAGAGATATCTAGATATGTAGCCTGCACGTCTGGAGCACTACATGACAGGAAATAGTTAGTGCTGCCATCTAGTGCCCCTGCTAATATATAACATTGTTGCAAAACTGCTACCATATAGTACTGCAGACACGTGCACGCTCCTGAACTTAACTTTTTGCTTTGCAACAAAGGATATAAAGAAAATGAAGAACATTTGGTAATAGAAGTAAATTGGAAAGTTGTTTAAAATTGTATGTTCTATCTGAATTAGGAAATATTTTTTTATACCTCACAGAAGGACTTAGGGGTCAATTTATCAAGCTCTGTACAGATCTTGATGCCCTGTGTTTCCAGCGAGCCTTCAGGCTAGCCGGAAACAGAAGTTATGATGCAGCTGCTCCATAACCTGTCCACCTGCTCTGAGGCGGCGGACAAAAATCAACCCGATCAAATACGATCGGCAGGGCTGGACTGGGAATAAAAAGCAGCCCTGGAAAAATATGAAGACCCGCCTTATTTTCCATTGAGTCGGTAGAATGCACGTGCCCCAATTTTTCTCAAAGGGGATTATTGGGACACTCCTTCACCAATATTTTTTTCAAAATTAAATAGCAACCCTACAACCCAATTGCATCCATTAATCACCCCTTTAAATTGTAGCTTTCCAGCCCCAGCTGCTGCAGCCCACCGGGAAATCTCCTGGTATCCTGGTAGGCCAATCCAGCCCTGACGATCGGGTTGATTGACAACCCCTGCTAGCGGCTGATTGGCCGCGAATCTGCAGGGGCGGCATTGCACCAGCAGTTCACAAGAACTGCTGGTGCAATGATAAATGCCGACAGCGGATGCTGTTGGCATTTATCGATCTGCATCGGACATGATACGCTACATCGTATCATGTGCGCTCGCACATGACCCCCTAAAAGCAATGTGATAAATCCACAGCATTATAAATGGGTTGGAACATCTTTGAATTTTAAAATGTAAAGAAAAGCCGTACCAGCTACAAAAACAAAGCCTTTTTTAAGCAAATGTATTTGTGCAGGTGGGTTAATTACAAGACTTAAGTACAGATTAATCAACATAATCAATTAGTAAGTATTTAGGGGTGAGTATGTAAAAATGCCCCTCTAGATACATCTCCAGAGTTAAACGTTATGCTTCATAATACCTCAGACATTTTTCTAAATTAAATTGAAATCTTTTTATATACAATTGGCAGACCCTAAATTCAATTAGCTTATTGGTGCTTTTAACTAAACATCTACGCAATACGATAAACAGTATTTCATAATTAAGAACAACACTTGTTCAATTCTGAAACTTGAATGCCAAAATGCTATATTCCCCATTGAATTTCTGTAACATTATTCAATCCCAAGAGGGTACTTAAAAGAGAAATTAAATTATATGATCAATCATCCGAGCTGAGGCCATTTTAACCAAGTTTGCCTATTGGAAGTATGATGCTCGACCCCTAATAGGACATGTAAGTGTCCTAATAACCAGGCTAACAATATACAGCAAACTCAATTTCAGCTCTAAGAATATTAGTTTTATTGATTTTTTTTCTTGAAAGAAAAAAACTCTGTTAAGTACAAAGAAGAGAAGGATTTTTTATTATTTTTTGTGCATTGGTACATGTTTTAAATCAATAGTTTCCCATCACCTGTAAAAGCAAAGTAACTTTTTTGACACAATATCTCAGTTGGTTGCATTGAGGGATTAACTGTGGCTATTTAATTTCCATTGAAGTAAACAAATTTTGTCCATCATCTTTTAAATAACCCAGTTCAAGGGGAAAACTTTCCTGGAATATAAAAGTTTGGTTCCTCAAGAACCAAATAGATATGCTTCAGCCTAGTACAGCTTTCATCAGTGAAGTGTGAGATTACCCCACTAGTTGTAGCCTGCAAGAGAACAATTGACTTACCTTTTACCCTAAAGGAACAGTCTAGTCAAATGATTCAGATAAGGCATGCAATACATGACTGATTCATGAAAAAAAATTGGATTTCATGTCCCCTTAAAACGACACATCCCCAAGGGCCAATTTGGTTTATAAGCAGATATAGCTTACTCTCTGTCCCTGATGATCTATTGGTCTCTGGGCTGGTGATATTATTAAAGAATGCAATGCAAATTGTATTTTATAAGCTGCATGAAAAAACGTAACAAATTTCTTCACCAAAAATCGTATTTTATAAAAAAAATGTAAAATTACACAAGAATAAATCGTATTGAATTTGCAAAGTATAAATCATAATTTTAGTTCACTAGATGTGCAAAAAACATACAGAAAATTGTACTTATAAGCATTTGCGGGGCCCTGGGCAAAACAAATTTGTGGGGCCCCTCGGTCGAGTGCCCTTATTCCCCTCCCCTGTATGCGATGTTCCCAGTATAACTCACCCCTGTCCTCAGTGTTACATATAAAAAAAATAACACTATATATTACACCTCCTGATATCATAAGCACTTCTTCATAACCTAAATACAGGATGTGCACCTTCTCAATCCTCAAGTTCGGCTTTTTACACGCATCAGGTTAGTGCGCAATCAAAAACAGTTTACTTTCAACTTGTAATAGAGGCGCAACCTGACGTGCGTACAAAGCCGAACTTAGAATACCTATTCCCCCATAAGAAGTCAAAAGAGCACCCTACTTGCACGCAAACATGATTGCATAGTCTCAAGTGAGCTAACCTGACATACAATTTTAAATGCACATCCCGGGCAAAATATAAATGCAGACAGATGAATAACATCTTTAAATAGAAACAAATCTGTAATATACATGCATTAGCAAAAATGCTTCTAGTAAAAGTTATCACTGTTTTAGTGCTAGCATTTTTCTCTGCACGTGCATGTGACACATAGCTAGATATTCTCAGTGCATCAACATTTCAAATACTGCAGCTGCACAGAGCACCAGTGGGGCTTGTATCATGTCAGCAATTAACAAATTGAGTTATTACCAGATGATACAAGCACCCTTTGAGCAAGTGCTGTGTTTAAGATGCTGGTGCACGGTGCATGCTTACATACACTTTTGAAACAGCTATAGCTTTTCTTAGAAGCATTTTTGCTAATACATAAATATTACAAAAATGCTTCTATTCAAAACTGAAATGTATCCATCTGGATTCCAATTTTGGCTGGAATGTCCCTTTAATATTTCACATTCTAATGTTCAACACATAGAAGAATATATTCTATTTATTGATAAATACATATTTCTACATATATCTGATGGGTTTTGCACACAAATATATTTATACAAGATTATATATAGGTATAGATATATGTATAGAAATATCTATTTAAAAATACTTAGAACATGTGCAGAACATTGGACTGTAAAATATTCACAGCAAATACACAGTATAAAACTTTATTTTTTTTTTTTTCAGGTTTTCATCTACTTAACTGCAAAGGGTTCCAATGCACTTATTTATATTATTATATGTGTATATATGTCTGTAAATACATATATACACGTATAAATACATATGTACACATATATAGACACACACAAACACATATATATGATATATATATATATATATATAATATATACACAGTATATATAAATATATATATATATATAAATATATATATATATATATATATATATACATATACATCTTTAGACTAGAGATGTATCTGTATGTATCTCTATGTTAAAGTCCTTTGTCTGCCTTTCACCTGAGACCTCCTATCTTCTTTGAACCCTTATAACTTTTTTTGTGCAATAATAATTTTTATTCGATGGTGTTATTATGAGTGTAACTGTATTTTGTAATTTATGTATTTTTGATGTGTTTTGTCACACTTTTAGTTTTGTAAAACAGTTAACCAGAGTTTTGAGGATGCTATAAAAAAAAGAGATTGCGTTTACCTTCAACTTGTAATACGAGCGATAAACCCGATGAGCGTAAACAGCCGCGAGAAACCTCTTTTCACTTGCGCGCAACTGACACTCGTTATTTAGCCCTCCCCACACTTATGTGGATATACTATGGCCACATCTTTATTAACCATTATAAGGAACATATTTGCATTTTTAAAATGCTAGTTAACCATTTGTCTGCCTTCCCAAATTAAAATAATTAAAATAATAATTAAAAAAAAACCAGGAAAAAAACAAATAGAGTTTATATTTTGTCTTCAAGGTCACAAGTACAATATTACCAACAACCTTGTCTTCCACAGTGTGTCTGAGGTTTTTTGTCTCTACAGCAGGCATTGAGGAGGGAGACCCAACGCTCTTTGGTACCCTTTGCTATTCTCAGGGTTTGCTTTGGCTGTAGATCCAATTAAAACCCACAAGCCATTATATGGATGGATAATTGACATAACTCTGTTTTCAGCTCTATTTGGAATGAATCTATCTAATATAATGTTAAAATACCCTGGCCATTAGCTCACAAATGATCTCTGCCTATCTTGTTTCACATACTCTTGTTAATGAATCTGTTATTGATTGAAAATACTTTGATCCACTTCTCTGTATCACTTTAGACTATAGTATACAATGTAGAGGCCCAGCACTAGCACCCAGGTAAATAGGTGCACGCTGTAGGGACCCTGCAATAGTCCCTTGTAGAATCCAGAGAAGCAGAAAACAGCAGCACCTTGTTAATGCAAAAAAATCTTCCTTTATTGGTTTAACATCATGGCAGACAGGAGATACAACGTTTCGGTCATACACTGACCTTAATCATGTTCTAAATGACATCATAACTGCTCACACTTTATACCCTTAGTAAGAGGGGAGGGGCTCAATTACCTGATTCAGGTGTAATCAAGTACATTCCTAAATTACATACTCCCCCTAGTGGTTGTTAGCAGAGAGATCACTCTTCTTTAACCCTCAAAGACCTGTAAATACATACAAACTAAATTAAAAACAATATATAACACTCATATATTAAAATTAAAAATACTTAAAACTAGCAATGTATTCTAAAGAATGCAAATTCAAAACTACATATATTGTCTAGTGTAAGTATATAACCCACAAGGTACTATTGTATAGTTATAAGAGAGACTAGTACATTACAAGGTTACCCCCCAATCTATTTCTTTATTCATCCCTACAGGTGCCATAGATTGTAGGGTGTATATCCAAAAAGTTTCCCTGGTTTTCAACAGTTTAACCCTATCACCCCCTCGCCTAGGTCTTTTAATGTGTTCAATGATTTCAAACCTAAGTTGCGAGATTAAATGGCCAGCCTGGAGAAAATGACCAGATACTGGGGCTTCAAGATTTTTTGTACGAATATTAGATTTGTGGTCATTTATGCGATCCCTGGCCCTGCGTGTTGATTCCCCTACATAGATCTTGGAACAGGGGCATTTAATAAGATATATAATAAAATCTGTGTTGCATGTATGGAATCCAGAAATCTTATATCTCTTTCCCGTTAGGGGGTGTAGAAATATCTCCCCTTTGATCATGCTGTTGCAGTTGCAACATCCTAAACAAGGATAGCAACCCATCCGAGGACTACCAATATGTGTCTGTCTCAGACCCTTCTCTGGGCCAATGTCAGCCTTGACCAAAGTGTCCCTAATATTCCTACATCTCCTATAAGCTGGCATAGGGGGCTCTTGGAATTCCTTGATATGCTTATTTAGATCTTTTATCATATGCCAATGTTTCCTGATGATACCATTTATTTTGTTGCTAAGTGGGTTAAACTCAGTAACAAATACAAGTCTCTCATTTTTCTGAAATTTCCTATTTACATTGATTCCTTTAGGAACCAACTCCCTCTTTGTAACCTCTACTTCTTTAATTTGTCTATCAATAAGGGATTTAGGAAAACCCCTTTTGAGAAAACAATTGCCCATTTCTTTGAGTCTACAATTCATCTTATCCTCATCAGAGACTATTCGCTTCACACGTAAAAGTTGACTCTTGGGTAGACTTCTAATCAAGGATGGAGAGTGTGCACTATCAAATCTCAATAGACTATTTCTATCACTCATTTTTTTGTACAAATCAGTTTTTAAAGACCTTCCATCCTTGATTATCAGAGTATCCAAGAATGGCACAGATTCCTCACTAAGGTTCAATTGAAATTTTATAGATCTTGTTGAAATATTTAAATCTGCTACAAACTCACATAAGAAAATCAATGTCGGCCCCCCATATGCCAAACACGTCATCTATGTAACGAAACCAGCAAAGCCCATATTTCTGGAACATGCCATTAGTGTACACAAACTTCTCTTCATACATGTTCATATAGATGTTGGCATATGTGGTGGCGACATTTGACCCCATAGCAGTCCCCTGGCGTTGAATGTAAAATTGACTCTGGAAAAGGAAATAGTTACAATACAGAACTAGTTGCAACAACTCCATAATAAATTCCCTCTCATAGGTTGTCAATAAGCCACTGGATGTGATAGCCTGTCTAGTAGCATCCAAACCACTATTATGTGTGATAGAAGTATATAGGCTACTCACATCCAGTGTATAAAGAATAAATTTGTCACTCTGTAAAACTACCTCCTGTAATTTATGAAGGAAATCACCTGTGTCTTTAATATAGGATATAGCTGTAGTGACCAAAGGTCTTAATACCCTGTCTAGATACACAGATACATTAGTAAGGATGGAGTTGGTACTTGGCACAATTGGACGGCCTGGCGGTTTTCAAGATCTTTGTGTATCTTCGGCAATGTGTAAAAAACTGGTATGGAAAATTTGTCTGGAATTAAAAAGCTTTTCTCACTTCCAGTAATTAGACCATTACACATTGCCTTAGACACACATTTCTCAAGTTCTTTTTTAACTTCAAATGAAGGATCCCTATCCAGTGGCAAGTAAACATCCCCATCCTCTAACTGAGTCTTAATTTCTTGCACATAATAGCCCTTATCAAGTATCATGGTGGCTCCGCCCTTGTCAGCCGGCTTACATATTATCTGATTGTTACTGCTAAGATCTTTCAATGCCTTAAATTCAGCTGATGTAAAATTAGGCTTAGTTTTACTTTTATTCAGTGCAACTTTGTTCTGCAGTAAACTTATATCCCTTAATACCAATTGAATAAAGGTTTCTATGCTGGAATTATGAATAACAGGTGTAAAACTACTCTTATTTCTAAGGTTTAATGTACCCAGTGATAGATTGTTACTCAAATGAGCCTTATTACAGTATTCAGCAACTGTATTACCAAAAAATGCTTTCAGTTTTAGAGTCCTGAAAAAAGAGTGGAGGTCTTTATGTAGATCGAAAAAATTACATTTAGACAGGGGGCAGAATGACAGTCCTTTCTCAATGACAACTTGTTCAGTCTCTGTCAAAACATGTCCGGAAATATTTACCCCTAGATCTATTTGGTCTTGTTGCGGGTTGTCCTCTGTGGCCGTTGTTTCTGCTGTACAGGCGCCTTGCTGGTTCCGGCTCCGGCGGTGCTTCCTTCCACCTCGGTGTTTGCGCCTGAGTCCCCCGACGATGAGTCTCCTGTCGATGACGAGGAGTATCCGCGCCGGTCACGTGCGCGTCGCTGTCTTCTCCAATTGGTTCCTCCTTGGCGTCTACTGTTGTCGTCCTGAGCGCCCGCTGTCCACCGGTAAACATTTCCACTCCGGTAATCCTCCTCATCTCGGAGGAACTTCTGTCTTTTTCGGGCCTCAATAATTTTTTGAAGATCTGCAATATTAGCATTTGTTGTGGCTAACAATTTGTCCATATCATCAGCGGACAACATGGACTTCAGGACCTCTTCCAGGTGTGCAATTTCCGTGCCCTGCTTCTCCAAATCATACTGCAGATATTCAACGGTAAGCACCAAGAGATCTAGGGAACACTTGTTTAGGATAAACGTGAACTTATCCACATATTCTTTGTTTTCTCTCATCAGGGTGGGCCTGGTATTCATTCAAAGGCCCCTCGGTATACGCCGCACCCTATGGTATTCAGCTAGGGTAGTGGCGTGCAGTTCATAGGCAAGGTGTTTCTTTTTCAGCTTCTCATATTCTTTTGTAGAGACCTCAGTAGGGAGAGTCTGTAGGAAATTTCTTGATCCACGTACCAATGTGCTAATCCTAGCGGCCTCCAGGTCGCTATATGTAAAAGTCTGCACATCTGTTTCAATCTGTGTTTTATCCATCTTGGAAGTGGGTCACTTTAAACCAGTGCACGTAGCCAAATGCAGTCCAGCAAATAGTATACAATGTAGAGGCCCAGCACTAGCACCCAGGCAAGTAGGTGCACGCTGTAGGGACCCTGCAATAGTCCCTTGTAGAATCCAGAGAAGCAGAAAACAGCAGCACCTTGTAAATGCAAAAAAATCTTCCTTTATTGGTTTAACATCATGGCAGACAGGAGAAACACCCTACAATCTATGGCACCTGTAGGGATGAATAAAGAAATAGATTGGGGGGTAACCTTGTAATGTACTAGTCTCTCTTATAACTATACAATAGTACCTTGTGGGTTATATACTTACACTAGACAATATATGTAGTTTTGAATTTGCATTCTTTAGAATACATTGCTAGTTTTAAGTATTTTTAATTTTAATATATGAGTGTTATATATTGTTTTTAATTTAGTTTGTATGTATTTACAGGTCTTTGAGGGTTCAAGAAGAGTGATCTCTCTGCTAACAACCACTAGGGGGAGTATGTAATTTAGGAATGTACTTGATTACACCTGAATCAGGTAATTGAGCCCCTCCCCTCTTACTAAGGGTATAAAGTGTGAGCAGTTATGATGTCATTTAGAACATGATTAAGGTCAGTGTATGACCAAAACGTTGTATCTCCTGTCTGCCATGATGTTAAACCAATAAAGGAAGATTTTTTGCATTAACAAGGTGCTGCTGTTTTTCTGCTTCACTTTAGACTATACCATTATACAAATAATCCATTGAGATACACAGCCTACAATATCTTAATTAAGTTAGGGTTGGGCAAATAGTGTCCTGAGTGCCACATGTGACCCTTGAAACTTTCTCTGTGATTTCCAGATTCTGTTCTGGAGAAGAAAAAAACTCTCACTTGTAACCACAGAAATCACCAATATTTTAATTTACTGTACAAAATGCCAATGCTCATTTCCAAACCCTTCATCCCTAGTTTCTCGTACACACAATGAACTTAAAAACTTTACTGTGGGTACAATTTAAAGTGTGGCTGTTAAATTAAATTAGCTTCCTATAATTGAACTAAACTATTCTGCTTCAAATCATTGCCCTAAACACAACACTTTTAATCACAATTTAATCAATGTTGGCTCCATTGCCTTATGAATATTCTGTGGAAATAAGTGTATCCAAGTGCAATTTTCTATTTTGTAATGGTTTTGGCCACTTTGAAGCCTAGAAATTTAGTAGTACAGGACCAAGTGTATTCTGCTCCTGTAATGAAAATAGGGATTACACAAATGAAGTCAAACACGGCTGTAAAGTTGCTGTGATTTCAACACCTAGCTTCACTTAACATCATTGTTTGAAAAGCCTAATATTACTACCTTTTTACAGCTCTTATCCAGAAGTAATATGTTGCTCAGTCAATGGGCCTTTCACAATTGACTCAAGTGGTTGATGAAATAACGAATGTGCACAGTAAAAGGTAAAACATGGTTTGGTTGAGAAGAAGTCACAAAAAACCCCCCACAAAGTAGCCTTGAAGCAATTTCATTTTGTTGGTTTTTTTATTTATTTTTTATTATGGGCTAGATTACGTTTGGAGCGCAATATTGCGCTTACATGAGAGCAATATTTGCACTACACTCAGTAGTGCCAGCGCACGTAAATATCTATACTATAATCACGTTTGTAACGTGTCCATCAGTGTCGCCAGTTGCACAGGCATCCTCAAAGGAATGTTGGCTGTGCGAGGCAGTCAAAAGAATGTTGGCTGCGTGCGCAGCCAAAAGAGTTCACCGGGATGCAGCTTTGCTGCATTCCGGTGGATTCCAAAAATGGCAGGGTGGTGAAAGTTTCGGAATCCACCTGGATGCAGTGTAGGCAAACCTGAAGCCTAAAAAAAAAAAAACACGCCACCGCCCGCCCGCACGAAATATCGAAAAAACACTTAACCGCCCGCAAGAAATAAATAAAAAACACAAAGTATAACAAAAAAACCTACCCGCCCGTACGAAGTATAACAAAAAAAAACTAACCTCCCTCACGAAGTATTAACAAACACCTAAACCGCAAACCCCCAAATCGCAAAATAATAAAGTAATTAACCCCTAATCCGCAAATAACATAATTAAAATATTAACCCCTTAACCGCCACCCCTCACATCGCAATAAACCTAATTAACCTATTAACCCTAAACCGACAAACCCCCACATCGCAATAAACCTAATCAACCCATTAATCCCTAAACCGCCAGCCCCCACATCGCAACAAACATAATTAACCTATTAATTCCTAAACCGCCAACCCCCCACAATGCAAATAACTAATTTAATTAAGCCCCCTAACCTAACACCCCCTAAATTAACCCCAATACTAAGTTACACTTAAATAAAACATATCATTAAATTACCCAAAAAATCTAAAATTACAAAAAATAAAAAAACTCTAAAATTACAGAAAAAAATAAACAAAATTATCCAAAATTAAAAAAATTAAACCTAATCCCTATAAAAATAAAAATGCCCCCCCCCAAAATAAAAACACCCCCTGAACTAAACTACCAATAGCCCTTAAAAGGGCCTTTTGTAGGGCATTGCCCTAAGTTAAACAGCTCTTTTACATTTAAAAATTACTAAATCTCCCTAACAGTAAAATCCCCCACCCACCAAACCCCCCAAATTAAAAAAAACTAACACTAAAAAACCTAAAGTACCCATTGCCCCTAAAGGGGCATTTGTATTGGCATTGCCCTTAAAAGGGCAATTAGCTCTTTTCTAGTCTATTAAATCCCTAATCTTAAAAATAAAACCCCCCAAAAATAAAAAATAAATCTTTACACTAAGCCTCAAATAGGTACTCACAGTTCCTGAAATCTGGCGGAGAAGGTCTTCTTCCAGGCGGCTCCATTATCTTCTATCTTCACCCAGAGCGAACGGCGTGGAGCTGAGGTGCGGAGCTGGCTTCCCCGATGCGTGGATCCTTATCGCCGGTTCTCAACGGCAGCGGTCCTCGGCGGCGGTCCTCAGCAGCATAAAGGCTCCTCTTCATACGATCGTCCGTCGCACACTGAAGATTGAATGCAAGGTACCCCATATTTATTGGGGTACCTAATTCCTATTGGCTGAAATTTTGAAATCAGCCAATAGGATGAGAGCTACTGAAATCTTATTGGCTGATTTAAACAGCCAATAGGATTTCAGTAGCTCTAATCCTATTGGCTGATTTCAAAATTTCAGCTAATAGGGATGCAAGGTACCCCAAATTGATTGCGGTACCTTGCATTCAATCTTTAGTGTACAATGAACATCGGATGAAGAGGAGCCTCCATGCCGCCGCAAACCGCTGCCATTGAGGATGGCCACTGAGGATCCACACTTCAGGGAAGACAGCTCCGCACCTCCACTCCGTGCCGCCAGTGAGGACTGACGCTGAGGATCCACAGCTCCGCACCTCCACTCCACGCCGCCTTAGCTACGGATGAAGATAGAAGATGATGGAGCCATCTGGAAGAAGACCTTCTCCGCTGGACTTCAGGAACGGTGAGTACCTATTTGGGACTTAGTGATAGGATTTTTTATTTTTTATTTTTTTTATTTTTAAGATTAGGTATTTAATGGGCTGGAAAAGAGCTGATTGCCCTTTTAAGGGCAGTAAAAGAGCTGAATACCCTTTTAAGGGCAATGCCCATACAAATGCCCCTTTAGGAGCAATGGGTAGATTAGGTTTTTTTTGTGATTTTTTTTTATTTTGGGGGGTTTGGTGGGTGGGGGGGGGGGGTTACTGTTAGGGGGTAATTGGTAATTTGTTTAGGTAAAAGAGCTGTTTAACTTAGGGCAGTGCCCTACAAAAGCCCTTTTAAGGGCTATTGGTAGTGTAGTATTAGATTAGGGGATGTTTTTATTTTGGGGGGGATTTTTAATTTTTTTAGAGGTATTAGTTTAGGTTTAATTTTTTTATTTTGGATAGCTTTGTTTATTTTTTTATGTAATTTTACATTTTTTTATTTTTTGTAATTTTAGCTTTGGTGGTTGTAGTTTTTTTTTTAAAATAGACCGCCCTCTGGCAAGGTGTATCACCTAGTACACATATAAACACATAAATATATATGTATATAAGCATATACATATTTATTTATAGAGCAAACACAGTCCCCCCATTTACATCCATGTAAAGGCACTTTCAGTGCCTTTACATGGCAGTATTTAACGCTCCCATGTGCTAACTCCGCTATAAGTAAGCTTTTTGTGTGCCTCTTGTAGAGCTCATATTGGAAGTTGAAAGTAAAAAGTTTTCACTTGCGTGCTAACCCAATGTGCACAAAAAGCCGAAGTTAGGATATCACGCGCTCATTAACGTTTCCCCCATAGAAGTCAATAGAGCAACACAAATGTGAAGAAACCCTACTTTCGCAAACCCAATCACATATTTTCAAGTGCGCTAACCCGACATGAAAATATGAATATTTCACATTCCAATGTTCTGCACATAGCAGAATATGTTCTATTTTTTCTTAAATACATATTTATACATATATATTATGTTTTTTTTTCTAAAATATATAGCTATACCTATATATATATATATATATATATATATACAGTATATATATATATATATATATATATATATATATATATATATATATATATATATATGTGTGTGTATAGAAGAAAAAGAACACTTTTTCCTTTTTTCCCCCTTCAAAACTGTAATAAATTTAAAAGCCTCTATTTAGCTGCATCAAAGTGAAACACATTTTAATTTAAAGGATTGGAATCCAGCATGTGCATCCAAATTTAGCCTTCAGTAACTGTAAATAGTACAGGGTTTCGTTTTGTACCAGGACTGGCTCAACAACAGGACCAGTTGGGACTAACATTTAACAGAGGTGGTAGATAGGGAGAAAATATTCCAACTAATAGTGATTTCTAAGAGAAATTACTCTTATATGTGGTCCATCAGCTGGGTATCAGCATGGTCTCTGGTTGGTCTTAAACTGTAGAGGACAAAGAGTTTGGGGTGTCATTATATTCTGGGACCCAGGCAGCACAATGTCTTGAGACAACCCAGTTCTCTACATGCATGTTTAAAGGAATAGTGCAGAGTAAATAACGCATATAAAGATTATTCAAATCAAAGAATAGTCTGAAAATATTATCAGATGTATTTTTTAAAATTATACTAGTTGTGTAAACACGGAAGACACAAATGTATAGTTTTAGTCCCCAGAAAGAAATAGACACAGCCATGTTATAGTCTGCATTTACCTAGTTACAGTTATAGATGATCTACTAAAGTAAAGTAATATCACAGTAAAGTAATATCACAGTGTTTAATATTTAGTTAATGAGAATAATTGGATGTGATTAATTCACCTGTATTAAAGAGGAGCAATTCAGAATTTACAAACGATTTGTTGCCCTTAAATGGACATGAAACTCTTATTTTTATGATTCACAAAGAGTATAACATTCTAAAAATGTTTTCAATTTGCATCTTTTATAAAATGAACTTTGTTTTCATTGTGCTCTGTTTTGAAGAGATACCTAGGTTGGTAGAGTCTGGAGAGCAATATGGCAGCAGTTTTGTAAGGAATTCTTTTGAGAACTCTGATGGTGGCAGTATTTTCAGAATGTGCAACTGTTAAAGGGACATTCAAACCAAAATTGGAATCCACATGGATGCATTTCAGCTTTGAATAGAATCGTTTTGTAATATTAATGTATTAGCAAAAATAATTCTAATAAAAACTATAGCTGTTTAATAAGTGTATTGAAATATGCACTGTGCATCAGCATTTTAAACACAGCCCTTGCTCAGAAAGGAGCTTGTACCACCTGGTAATGACTCAGTTGCTTAATTGCTGACACGATACAAGCCCCACTTGGACTCTGAGCAGCTGCGGTATTTAAAATGCTGGTGCACTGAGAATATCTAGCTATGCTTCACATGCACATACAGAGAAAAATGTTAACACTAAAACAGTGATAACTTTTACTAGAAGCATTTTTGCCTATACATGTATATTGCAAATATGTTTCTATTCAAAGATGTGATTTATCTATGAATATCGCTTTAACATTTTTGCTAGACCTGCTTTCAACAAATGATAGCAAAAGAACTAAGTCAATTTGATAACAGAAGTACATATCAAATTATGAAGGAATACAAAGTAGGCAAAGTATTATTTTTTATAAACATTGGCCCTATAGTTCACATGATCCCAAACTATGTTATGTAGCAGGGTTAACCTTGAAAATTCATCAGGGTGCAGTTTAAATTCTGTAAGTTAAAAATTGGTGAGTCCAATGTTTATAAAAGGTGATGTTTTTGAACAATCATTAGTTTTATGACCCTTTAAGGCTATAAATATTTATAGTTGTAACATAATAAATTAGGAATAAATCTAAAACATACACAACATTTGGTCCAGTAAAATCTCCAATATGATATTTCCTATATGAGATCTTAGAAGTAATCATGCTGCATTTTCTGTGGTTTTGCTTAGTATCAGCCTGCAGAAAAAGAAATGATATGCAGTTCTTTGAATGCAATTCATTAATAGCTAGATCAGTCTGAAAAATGATATCCCTTTGACCTTTGTGAGGTTTGTTATTAGGTTGACATACTCATTACTTGAAAAATCAAATAGGTTTGTCTAAACATTATTCTGATGCTCAGTTTGGCCTGCAAAGGGCAGACAGTTGACCACTGGCCTGCTGACAGTGATCAATTTAGTCTCACCGTCTTGTCACTTTCCTTGTTTATTCTGCTATCAATCTCCTATTTGCCAGTTACCACAAGCGCTTTCTGCTGTTCAGGCGCTTTTAACCCCAACAATAATCCAATTTAGAATTGATCAATGAGAACATGTGGTCAGCAAGCAAAAATGACGGAGTCTGCAGCCGACCGCTGACCACAAAGCTGAAGTTTTTGCTTAGAAATACTGTGGTCTGCAAACTTATTGAAAAAAAAGTTTTAATTTTTTTATTAGGTCGAACACAGCTGTTTATAACTAGTATTGTCTGTTTATTTTAATGTATTAACTTAAAGGGACCCAAAATTGTCTTTTGTGATTCAGACAGAGCATGCAATTTTTTTAAAAAAAGCTTTCAATTTATGTCTATTATCAAATTTGCTTCATTCCCATGGTATTCTTTGTTAAAGAGATATTTAGGTGGGTGTCTGGAGCACAGTGCTGCCATCTAGTCCTTTTGCAAAGGGATAACACTCTTGCCAAACTGCTTCCATATAGTTCTCCAGAAAGGTGCACACTCCTGAGCTCATGTCCACGAACAAAGAAAATTTGATAATAGAAGTAAATTAGAATGTTTAAAATTGCATGCTCTTTCTGAATCATAATTGGGGTTTTATGTCTCCTTAAAGGGACAGTCAAGTCAAAGTTAAACTTTCATGATTCAGATAGGGCATACAATTTTAAACAACTTTCCAATTTAATTTTGTTGTCAAATTTGCTTGGCTGTCTTGGTGTTCTTTGTTGAAAGCTAAACCTAGGTAGGCACACAAACTGATTTCTAAGCTGTTGCAACCTCCTCTTATGCATTTCGACAGCTTTTCACAGTTACAGTGCTACTTCATGTGTGTCATAAAGATGACATTGTGCTCACCCCCGTGGAGTTATTTATGAGTCAGCACTGATTGGCTAAAATGTGAAAAGAACTGAAATAAGGGGGCAGTCTGCAGAGGCTTAGATACAAGGTAATCACAGAGGTAAAAAGTATATTAATATAACAATGTTGGTTTTGCAAAACTGGGGAATGGGTAATAAAGGGATTATCTATCTTTTTAAATAATACAAATGTACACTGTCCCTTTAACTTGCATTAAAGGGGTTGATCACTATCTATTGGTATGTTAACGGCTGCAGATGAGCCCTTTTACATGTCAACATGATCATCAGACATTTTCATTGTTTATTGGCATCAATTTTTTTCTTTATTGGTTTGATGTAATTTTGGCCCTATAGTTCACATGATCCCAAACTATGTTATGTAGCAGGGTTAACCTTGAAAATTCTGTAAGTTAAAAATTTCTCAATTTTCAGAGCTAACTTACATGAAAAGGGATCAAAATAAATAATGAACGTAAAATGTTTCCTTACTTAGAACTAAACATTTTATATACAAATCTCAAGGTTGAATTCAGGAGGAACAGGGCACATACAGTATCTCTTTACCTGTTTTAGCAGTGCTGATAGCAGATGGCCGTAATTACCACTTCCCACGCTGTGTGCGAAGGTACAAGCTGCTTTTTTCTTCATGGGCACATTTTTCTAATAATTGTCTAAGTTAGGAAATGCAGGGACAATAAAAGGGATAAGTACAGTATCTCACAAAAGTGAGTACAATCCTCACATTTTTGTAAATATTTTATTATACCTTTTCATGTGACAACACTGAAGAAATGACACTTTACTACAATGTAAAGTAGTGAGTGTACAGCCTGTATAACAGTGTAAATTTGCTGTCCCCTCAAAATAACTCAACACACAGCCATTAATGTCTAAACCGTTGGCAACAAAAGTGAGTACACCCCTAAGTGGAAATTTCCAAATTGGGCCAAATTAGCCATTTATCCTTCCCGGTGTCATGTGACTCGTTAGTGTTACAAGGTCTCAGGTGTGAATGGGGAGCAGGTGTGTTAAATATGGTGTTATCGCTCTCACACTCTCTCATACTGGTCACTGGAAGTTCAACATGGCACCTCATGGCAAAGAACTCTCTGAAGATCTGAAAAAAAGAATTGTTGCTCTACATAAAGATGGCCTAGGCTATAAGAAGATTGCCAAGACCCTGAAACTGAGCTGCAGCACGGTGGGCAAGACCATACAGCGGTTTCACAGGACAGGTTCCACTCAGAACAGGCCTCGTCATGGTCGACCAAAGAAGTTGAGTGCACATGCTCAGCGTCATATCCAGAGGTTGTCTTTTGAAATAGACATATGAGTGCTGCCAGCATTGCTGCAGAGGTTGAAGGGGTGGGGGGTCAGCCTGCAGTGCTAAGACCATATGCCGCACACTGCATCAAATTAGTCTGCATGGCTGTCGTCCCAGTAGGAAGCCTCTTCTAAAGATAATGCAAAAGAAAGCCCACAAACAGTTTGCTGAAGACAAGCAGACTAAGGACATGAATTACTGGAACCATGTCCTGTGGTCCGATGAGACCAAGATAAACTTATTTGGTACATTTTTAAATGCTTTTGAAAATATATATTTGCATGCAGATCTTTTATAATGAAGTGAATCATTTCTGATTCATAAGTTGAAAAAATGACTTTAACGTTCCTTAAAAATACCCCATGTTATATTTACATTTACTACATTGCAATTTATGTGACTCATACTACAGGAAGCCTACTGCAGCTGTTTAGCCGTATTTACTTCAGAACAAAGTAATCATTTTCCCATAAAGTACAATTCATAAATTCAAATGAATGGAGACTGGTTTCTTATTAGATAATACCACATCTCAGCAGTATGGTCTTCCTCTGATGGGCTGCTCAATATCTTTATAAAATGTAATTAAGCCGCATCACCACAGTGACAGACAATTGATGCCATTTTAATTATCTTAGTATAACTGGAAATGTAAGCATTTTCTTAATACATACAGCTCTGAAAAAACAACAAGAAGAAGCATTTAGCAGCAAAGAAAGAAAATTTAAAGGGGCATATTTATCAAGCTCCGGAGTTTGATGCCCCGTGTTTCTGGCGAGCCTTGCCCGCTACTCCATAACCTGTCCACCTGCTCTGAGGCGGCACACAGACCGCTTGAAATCAACCCGATTGAATACAATCGGGTTGATTGAAACCCCTCTGCTAGCAGCCAATTGGCCGCGAATCTGCAGGGGGTGGCATTTCACCAGCAGTTCACAAGAACTGCTGGTGCAATGATAAATGCTGAGAGCGTATGTCTGCTCGCACATTGATAATTCGGCCCCAAAATATAAATTCTTCTGTTTGTTTATTTGCAATTGGCATTTAGCCTATAAACATCCTGATTGTAACACAGATTCCCATATCTAAGGGTTTAAA
Source organism: Bombina bombina (assembly GCF_027579735.1). NCBI lineage: Eukaryota > Metazoa > Chordata > Amphibia > Anura > Bombinatoridae > Bombina > Bombina bombina. Next base: position 105,338,394 of record NC_069501.1, read on the forward strand.
GAGACAGTAAACACCCAATAATTTTACAAGACATTTCGGTTGCCTTTCTATAGAATGACATACCAGTCAAGTCTAAACATTTTTAAAACAAGTTAACATGTAGACAACAAGACTAGTCATTCTCATTGTTAGTATAAAGTACACTGATTTGCAATTGTTACCTGCTAAATCCAATTAGGGAAATATATGTAACAGGGTTAGCCTTGAGTAATTTGCAGTGTGCACTTCCATCTATGAGAATTAGATAATCGACAAATTAATTTTGAAATTACTTTAAAGGGGGAAAATATAAACAATAATTGTAAATTGCAAAGCTGTTTTATTATGCATTTTATATAATAATCTTAAGGTACTTTCTGTCTTTTTAAAGGGTCATTAAACACAAAATTAACCCTTTCGTGACAGGGTTAAAGTGCCTACATCGGAACAACTGTTCCGATGTAGACAAATTGAAACTACGCGATCGTGCATACGATCGCGAGATTTCAATTATTGGATCGCATCTGGGGGGCGTCCCTACAATCCTAGGAACGCCCTCCAGACCGCGATTAAATCCCTGAAGCACAGAAGGCTTCAGGACAGCCGTTAGTTATGACGTTCCATTCCGTCATAACGGCTTTAAAGCCCAGTCTAATTATGACGGAATGGAACGGCATAACGGCTTTAAAAGGTTAATTCCCCATAAAATTATAAATTATTTACATTAAAATCTAAAAAATGTTAATAAAAAAACCCCCAACTTAAAATAACTTTAAAACTTTGCAGTTTGTTTTTATTATTTAATTTGTCTTCTTTTCCTGTAAATTAAATCTGAAGATTGTGTTTTTTGCACTGCCCCGTGAGGCTTTGATATTTCATTCCTATTATAAAAATAAAAACAAATATAAAATGCGCTAGGAACTAAGAAGTATACACAAGGATTTTTAGAAAACACTTTCAATATTAAAACCTTTTGATGCCCATGAAAAGATGTAATGAAAATCTCAGTCAATCATTTTAAATAGTAAATAGAAAACTATTAAAGGACCAGTAAGCACAGTCGATTTGCATAATTAACAAATTCATAATAAAAAGACAATGCAATAGCACTTAGTCTGAATTTCAAATGAGTAGTACATTTTTTTCTGACAAATTTCAGTTATGTCTATATATTTACGCCCCCTTCATCATGTGACAGCCACCACCCAATCACAAATGCATATATGTATAGTCTGTGATTTCCTGCACGTGCTCAGTAGGAGCTGGTGACTCAAAAAGTGTAAATATAAAAAGCCTGTGCACATTTTGTTAATGGAAGTAAACTGGAAAGCTGTTTAAAATGATGTGCTCTATCTGAATCATGAAAGTTTAATTGTGACTTGAGTGCCCTTTAATTGATTACATTACCATATGTTTTATATATGAGAAAGAGATCAGTTTTATAACAACCAAATTAGAAAGTTTTTTTTTAAAAAATTATACATTCAGAATCATTACTTCTATGTCCCTTTAATCTTGCAAGACAAACCATCAGTAGTGCATTTAAAGGGACATTAATTTTTAAGCATAATATTGAGGTTATTCCCCGCCTCCCTCTAGTCATGAATGCCGCCATGTTGAAATTTTTCCCTGCATTACAGTTCTGACCAGTTTGCACATGTGCAGCAATTCTACTTCAGATACCTGCAGTGTAACCTAGGTTACATAATGGCAGCAACCATAATTAGAGGGAGGTTCATGACATGTATTTAGTGTTTACTGTCTCATTAATTATGACAAAGTTACATGAAGCAGCTCCCTTCTCTGATCAGTAGACTTCATCTTGAAAATATCAGCAATATCATTCTTTACCTATAAAATAACTAACGCAGATATGTTTTTAGCAGTAAACAACAATTACAGGTCAATTAATCTGCATTTACAATCAGATATGACCCACATGAGTCACTGGGTGCTAATTGCCGTGTGTCAGCAAGGATTCATTAGTGTGTTTGTTTTTTAATCTACATTAATAGTTCAGTCCTTTCCTTTTAATGTTAATTACATAAGGGAAGTGATTATTTTTTTTATTTACATTAGGGCTTTTCACAAATGTTTGATGTGTTTTATAACTATGATGTGGCGCCTTGATCAAAAGACGTAGTTTTAGGGGAAAAAACAATAATAAAATTTGGGTTGACCTGGGCAAGCTGAAACAAGGCTTCCAGACCTTTTATCTTTCAGTAGGAAAAATTAGAGGAATTTCAAATGTTTTAGTTGATAGAAACTATGTATTAAAAGTAATTGCATACATATGATATCAACAGAGGCACACCTGTAGCTAGAGAGAATGTAGAAAAAAGCTATATATATGTGAGGGTTTCTGATAGACTCTAAATGTGTGTGCTGTCATGTGAGTGCACCTTAAAGGGATATAAAACCCAAATATTTTCTTTCATGATTCAGATAGAGCATGCCATTTTAACCCCTTGAGTGCTAATGACGGCTCTGCGCCGTCACAGAGTTTCCCACTCTGGTGTTTATGATGGCTCAGAGCCGTCACTAGCACTCTCCCACCTTGAGGGAGATCTGGGGGCTCCCACCTGCTCCTACCCCGGCAATAACGTGATGACGTCACCGCACAACTTTATTTATACTTAACAATGTTAAGTATAGGAGCAGGGGGCATGCTGCTTAGAAGCCTGTATCTCAGGCATCAAAGCAGTTACAGACCCCCAAGGCCATTGGAAAGGTAATTGCCTAACTTTTCCAACAGTGTAAGTCTTGGGGATCTGAAAAAAAAAAAAGTTAAAAAAATTTTGTTCAAAAAATAAATAAATAAAAAAAAACTTAAAAAAGCTTAGCCCTTTAAAGACCAGGGATATTTTTACATATATTCAGTGTTTGTGTTTAGCTGTAATTTTCCTCTTACTAATTTACTGTACCCACACATATTAAATACCGTTTTTCTCAACATTAAATGGACTTTCTAAAGATATCATTATTTTCATCATTTCTTATAATTTACTATAAAAAATCTTATAAAATATGATGAAAAAATTCAAAAAGCACATTTTTTCTAACTTTGACCCCCAAAATCTGTTATAGATCTACAACCACCAAAAAACACCCATGCTAAATAGTTTCTAAATTTTGTCCTGAGTTTAGAAATACCCAATGTTTACATGTGCTTTGCTTTTTTTGCAAGTTATAGGGCCATAAATACAAGTAGCACTTCGCTATTTCCAAACCACTTTTTTTTTCTTCAAAATTAGCGCTAGTTACATTGGAACACTGATATCTGTCAGGATTCCCTGAATATCCCTTGACATGTATATATATATTTTTTTTAGAAGACATCCCAAAGTATTGATCTAGGCCAATTTTGGTATATTTCATGCCACCATTTCACCGCCAAATGCGATCAAATAAAAAAAAAAAATCGTTAACTTTTTCACAAACTTTAGGTTTCTTACTGAAATTATTTACAAACAGCTTGTGCTATTATGGCAAAACAGGTTGTAAATGCTTCTCTGGGATCCCCTTTGTTCAAAAATAGCAGACATTTATGGCATTACTTTTTGCTTCCTGGGCCCAAGAATGTAACAACTTTATCAAGCTGCATATGTGAGCCTGCAGCCAAAAGTTGGGAAGCAGCGTTCATCAGACTGCAGCTTCCAAACCAGTACCCCAGATTAAATCACCCATGGTACGTTCCCCCTGAGGTGATTGACAACCCCTACTCGTGCGCCATTGGGCTAGAGCGAGAAAGGGGAGGCAACATATTGCTACAATATGCTGTATGCATTCTGCGATCCTGGAGAGACAGGTTCGCATGAGCAAACACTATCCGTCTTGCTGCTGATAAATACTTGCTTTTGTCTTTGTCCACTACAATCTAAACTCAACCATAGTCAGCAAACCCAAAATTTAATAGGACACTGAACCCAAATTTTTTCTTTTGTGATTCAGATAGAGCATGACATTTTAAGCAACTTTCTAATTTACTCCTATTATCAAATTTTCTTCATTCTCTTGGTATCTTTATTTGAAATGCAAGAATGTAAGTTTAGATGCCAGCCCATTTTTGGTGAACAACCAAAAAAATAATAATAGGAGTAAATTAGAAAATTGCTTAAAATTTCATGCGCTATCTGAATCACAAAAGAAAAACATTGGGTTCAGTGTCCCTTTAAAGTTCAGCAGATTGAAATTTCATAAAAGGACACTTTGATATCCAGCTGATGGACCCCATATGAGGGTCATTTTTCAAAAAATAAAAAATAAAACATTTTAAAAAGACACAAAAATGCTGTGACTCTTGTCAAATGCTTACAGTGTCCCGAGTTTTGCAGCTTAGAGAGAATTAGACACTGTCAATCAAAATAAAAACCCTTTCTGCTGGATTTTACACATTGGAACCATTTAGCCTTTTCTTTCATGTAATTGGCAAGAGTCCATGAGCTAGTGACGTATGGGATATACAATCCTACCAGGAGGGGCAAAGTTTCCCAAACCTCAAAATGCCTATAAATACACCCCTCACCACACCCACAATTCAGTTTTACAAACTTTGCCTCCTATGGAGGGGGTGAAGTAAGTTTGTGCTAAGATTTCTACATTGATATGCGCTTCTCAGCATTTTGAAACCCGATTCCTCTCAGAGTACAGTGAATGTCAGAGGGATGTGAAGGGAGTATCACCTATTGAATGCAATGGTTTTCCTCACGGGAGATCTTTTTCATAGGTTCTCTGTTATCGGTCGTAGAGATTCATCTCCTACCTCCCTTTTCAGATCGACAATATACTCTCATATTACCATTACCTCTACTGATAACCGTTTCAGTACTGGTTTGGCTATCTGCTATATGTGGATGGGTGTCTTTTGGTAAGTATGTTTTAATTACTTAAGACACTCTCAGCTATGGTTTGGCACTTTATGTTTTAATATAAAGTTCTAAATTTATGTATTGTATTTATATTTGCCATGATTCAGGTTTTCAGCATATTTCCTTTTGCAGACTCTCAGTTTCATGTCTGGGAAATGCATTTTTTAGGAAAAATGTATTTCTTACCTGGGTATAGTCTTTTTTCAATTGACTGTCATTTTAAATTCGCAGTCAGAATTAGGCTCGCGAGGGCGCAAAATGCCAAAGTATATTGCGTAATTTTTGGCGCAAAGTTACGTTCAATGACGCAAATTCGTCACTTCTGGCGTCTTAGTTGACGCAGAGTCCTTTCACAAGGTTGCGTCTTCAATGAAGCAAGGGTGTCATTTCCGGATGTTGTTAGCGCTAATTTTTTTTTTTCTGTTTGTGTTGTGCGTCATATTTGGCGCCAAATATTTTCATTATTGAAAACACCATTCCTATATGCCTCTTGCCTTTTTTCTCTATCAGAGGGCTATGCTGTTTGCATTTTTTTCCCATACCTGAAACTGCCATATAAGGAAATTGATAATTTTGTTTTATATGTTGTTTTTTTCTCTTACATTTGCAAGATGTCTCAATCCGATCCTGTCTCAGAAATCACTGAGGGAACCCTGCTGCCTGATAACAGTTCTACCAAAGCTAAGTGCATTTGTTGTAAACTTGTGGAGATTATATCTCCAGCTGTGGTTTGTAATAGTTTTCCTGATAAACTTTTACATGCAGATAATGTGTCCATCAGTACATTGCCTGTTGCTGTTCCTTCAACATCTAATGTACAAGAAATATATGTGAATTTAAAATTATTTATTGCTGATTCTATTCAGAAGGCTTTGTCTGCCATCCTGCCTTCTTATAAACGTAAAAGGTCTTTTAAAACTTCTCATAAAGTTGATGAAATTTCAAATGACCAACAACATACTGAATTATCCTCTTCTGATGAGGATCTATCTGATTCAGAAGATCCTTCCTCAGATATTGACACTGACAAATCTACTTATTTATTTAAAATGGAGTATATTCGTTCTTTGTTAAAAGAAGTATTGATTACATTGGATATTGAGGAAACTAGTCCTCTTGATATTAAAACTAGTAAACATTTAAATTCTGTTTATAAACCTCCTGTGGTTACTGCAGAGGTTTTTCCAGATCCTGATGCTATTTCTGATATGATTTATAAGGAATGGAATAGGCCTGGTACTTCTTTTATTCCTTTTTCAAGGTTTAAAAATTGTATCCTTTCCCAGCAGTTACATTGGAGTTTTGGGAAAAGATCCCCAAAGTTGATGGGGCTATCTCTACTCTTGCTAAACGTACTAATATTCCTATGGAAGATAGTACTTGTTTTAAAGATCCTTTAGATAGGAAACTTGAATCTTATCTAAGGACAGCCTATTTATATTCGGGTCATCTTCTCAGGCCTGCAATTTCTTTGGCTGATGTTGCAGCTGCATCAACTTTTTGGTTGGAAAATTTAGCGCCACAAGAATTGGATTCTGATTTGTGTAGCATTTTTTGCTTGCGTTAACATGCTAATCATTTTATTTGTGATGTGATTTTTTATATCATCAAAATCGATGTTAAATCTATGTCTTTAGCTATTTTAGCTAGAAGAGCTTTGTGGCTTAAATCTTTGAATGTTGACATGACTTCTAAGTCCAGATTGCTATATCTTTCTTTCTAAGGTAATAAGTTATTTGGTTCTCAGTTGGATTTGATTATTTCAACTGTCACTGGGGGAAGGGAGTTTTTTGCCTCAGTATAAAAGACCTAAGGGTAAATCTAAAGCTTCTAACCGTTTTCGTTCCTTTCGACAAAATAAGGAACAGAAACCTAATCCTTCCCCCAAGGAATCTGTTTCCAATTGGAAACCTTCTTCAAATTGGAATAAATCCAAGCCATTTAAGAAACCAAAGCCAGCCCCCAAGTCCACATGAAGGTGCAGCCCTCATTCCAGCTCAGCTGGTAGGAGGCAGAATAAGATTTTTCAAGGATGTTTGGACAAATTCTGTCCAAAATCAATGGATTCTGACTATTGTCTCTTAGGGGTACCGAACAGGATTCAGAGTAAGACCTCCTGTGTGAAGATATTTTCTCTCATGCATCCCAGCAAATCCAGTAAAGGCTCAGGCTTTCCTGAAGTGTGTTTAAGACCTGGAGTTTTCAGGGGTAATCATGCCAGTTCCATTTCAGGAACAGGGTCTGGGGTTTTATTCAAATCTATTCATTGTCCCAAAGAAAGAAAATTCACTCAGACCAGTTCTGGATCTAAAAATTTTGAATCGTTATATAAGAGTACCAACTTTCAAAATGGTGACTATAAGGACTATTCTTCCTTTTGTTCAGCAAGGGCATTATATGTCCACAATAGACTTACAGGATGCATATCTTCATATTCCGATTCATCCAGATCATTATCAGTTTCTGAGATTCTCTTTTCTAGACAAGCATTACCAATTTGCCGCTCTTTCTTTTGGCCTAGCGACAGCTCCAAGAATCTTTTCAAAGGTTCTCGGTGCCCTACTCTCTGTAATCAGAGAGCGGGGTATTGCAGTGTTTCCTTATTTGGATGATACCTTGGTACTAGCTCAGTCTTTACGTTCTGCAGAATCTCACATGAATCAACTAGTGTTGTTTCTTCAAAAACATGGTTGGAGGATCAATTTACCAAAAAGTTTTTTGATTCCTCAGACAAGTGTCACCTTTTTAGGTTTCCAGATAGATTCAGTGTCCATAACTCTGTCTCTAACAGACAAGAGACGTTTAAAATTGGTTGCAGCCTGTCGGAACCTTCAGTCTCAGTCATTCCCTTCAGTAGCTATGTGCATGGAAGTTTAAGGTCTCATGACTGCAGCATCGGATGCGACCCCTTTGCTCTTTTTCATATGAGACCTCTCCAGCTTTGTATGCTGAACCAATGGTGCAGGGATTATACAAGGATATCACAATTAATATCCTTAAATCCCAATGTTCGACTATCTCTGACTTGGTGGTTAGATCACCATCGTATAGTTCTAGGGGCCAACCTGGACTGTGATCACAACAGACGTGAGTCTTTCAGGTTAGGGAGCTGTTTGGGGATCTCTGACAGCACAAGGGGTTTGGAAATTTTAAGAGGCAAGATTACCAATCAATATTTTAGAACTCCTTGTGATTTTCAGGGCTTTTCAGATTTGGCCTCTGTTGAAGAGAGAATCGTTCATTTGTTTTCAGACAGAAAATATCACAACTGTGGCATATGTCAATCATCAGGGAGGGACTCACAGTCCCCAAGCTATGAAAGAAGTATCCCGGATACTTGCTTGGACGGAATCCAGCTCCTGTCTAATTTCTGCGGTTCATATCCCAGGTATAGACAAATGGGAAGTGGATTATCTCAGCCATCAGACTTTACATCCGGGGGAGTGGTCACCAGATGTATTTTCTCAGGTTGTTCAGATGTGGGGTCTTCCAGAAATAGATCTGATGGCTTCTCATCTAAACAAGAAACTTCCCAGGTACCTGTCCTGGTCCAGGGATCCTCAGGTGGAAGCAGTGGATGCGTTGACACTTCCTTGGTGTTATCAACCTGCATATATTTTCCCGCCTTTAGTTCTTCTTCCAAGAGTGATCTCCAAAATCATCATGGAGCAATAATTTGTGCTGCTGATAGCTCCAGCAGGGCCTCACAGGTTTTGGTATGTGGATCTTGTTCGGATGTCCAGTTGCCAACCTTGGCCATTTCCATTAAGGCCGGACCTTCTGTCTCAAGGTCCATTTTTCCATCAGGATCTCAAATCATTAAATCAGAAGTTATGGAAATTGAACGCTTAGTGCTTAGTCATAGAGGTTTCTCTGATTCTGTGATTAATACTATGTTGCAGGCTCGTAAATCTGTTTCTAGAAAGATTTATTATTGAGTTTGGAAGACTTACATTTCATGGTGTTCCTCATAAATTCTCTTGGCATTCTTTTAGAATTCCTTGAATTTTACAGTTTCTTCAGGATGGTTTGGATAAGGGTTTGTCTGCAAGTTCCTTGAAGGGACAAATCTCTGCTCTTTCTGTTTTATTTCACAGAAAGATTGCTAAGCTTCCTGATATTCACTGTTTTGTTCAGGCTTTGGTTCATATCAAGCCTGTCATTAAATCAATGTCTCCTCCTTGGAGTCTTAATTTGGTTTTGAAGGCTTTACAGGCTCCTCCATTTGAGCCTATGCATTCTTTGGACATTAAACTACTTTCTTGGAAAGTGTTGTTTCTTTGGCCATCTCTTCTGCTAGAAGAGTTTCTGAATTATATTCTCTCTCTCTTGTGAATCTCCTTTTCTGATTTTTCATCAGGATAAGACAGTTTTGCGGACTTCATTTAAATTCTTACCTAAGGATGTTAATAGAGAAATTGTTGTTTATTCCTTGTGTCATAATCCTAAGAATTCTTTGCAGAGATCTTTACATTCTTTGGATGTGGTGAGAGCTCTGAAATATTATGTTGAAGCTTCTAAAGATTTCAGGAAGACTTCTAGTATATTTGTTATCTTTTCTGGTCCTAGGAAAGGTCAGAAGACTTCTGCCGTTTCCTTGGCATTGTGGCTAAAGCTTTTGATTCATCAAGCTTATTTGGAGTCGGGTCAAGCCTCGCCTCAGAGAATTACAGCTCATTCTACTAGATCAGTCTCCACTTCGTGGGCTTTTAGGAATGAAGCTTCAGTTGATCAGATTTGCAAAGCAGCAACTTGGTCTTCTTTGCATACATTTACTAAATTCTACCGTTTTGATGTATTTGCTTCTTCGGAAGCAGTGTTTGGTAGAAAAGTTTTTCAGGCAGCTGTTTCAGTTTGATTCTTCTGCTTATGTTTTAAGTTTTTCCCTTGATTTATGAGAATAAATTTATATTTTGGGTTGTGGGTTAATTTTCTTCAGCAAAATATGGCTGTTTTTATTTTATCCCTCCCTCTCTAGTGACTCTTGCGTGGAGTTCCACATCTTGGGTATTGCTATCCCATACGTCACTAGCTCATGGACTCTTGCCAATTACATGAAAGAAAACATAATTTATGTAAGAACTTACCTGATGAATTCATTTCTTTCATATTGGCAAGAGTCCATGAGGCCCACCCTTTTTATGGTGGTTATGGTTTGTTTGTATAAAGCACAATTATTTCCATATTTCTTTATTGATGCTTTTTACTCCTTTCTTTATCACCCCACTATTTGGCTATTCATTAAACTGAATTGTGGGTGTGGTGAGGGGTGTATTTATAGGCATTTTGAGGTTTGGGAAACTTTGCCCCTCCTGGTAGGATTGTATATCCCGTACATCACTAGCTCATGGACTCTTGCCAATATGAAAGAAATTAATTTTATCAGGTAAGCTCTTACATAAATTATTTTTTCCAGTGGTGCATATTGTGTGCAATTAATGTCTCAGTGTTAAAGTTTTTGTCTGTGTACAATAGCCTAGATTACAAGTGGTGCACTATCATTATCACGAGTCACTCAGATGATATAGCGAGGTCACAATTGCTTTACCAATATTTCAAGACTTTTTAAAAGGAACATTTCTTCTATGCATGGGCAAAAGACAGTGATACCTTATCATTTTACTTAATATACAATGGTATAGACTCATTAATAATGTATTCATAACTTTTCTTATAGTCATTTGCTATTGGTTGATCCTGAAATATTTAAATATGTTAATTGTTATTATATTATATTTAAATATGTTAATTGTTATTTATATGTAACATGTCTCACAGCACACGACAACTAATACAAACATTAAATACATAAATCACAATCACAGCACAACAGTTGTGCAAACACATTCATACAATTTCTGTATATATTTACTTTTCACATTAATATAATATAATGTTACAGCATTCTCATTTTTCAAAACTCAATTTTTCTCTGTAAGTATGTCAGGGCAAATGGGACCACATACTTTGCACATAAAGCATGTTTTTTCATTTACAAGATCCATTGTACAAGTTTTTAGAAATATCAAGATGGAAAATGTGGGTATTTATCTCATGTTGTGAAGTGCTGGTACTTTGTATACAAAAGTATTAAAGCTAAAACTGTTCAAAATGTGGGCGAAAATGTGCGTATAGCAATAATATGGTTGACTAAAGAAACCTGTATTAGGTGATATATCACAAACTGTCATAAATTTTTCAACACTTATTGTCAATTACAAAGCAATAATACCAAGACAGGTTCTTGATAAAGAAATTCTTCATAAATCCAGTTGAGATAATGTAAAACATAGCTTTTATTTAAAAACTTCGAATAAAATCTTTTTACAGACCTGGAGTTGAATTCTTATTCAGTGTCATAGTCACTATTGAGAAAGCTACGGCGAAACACGTCTAGTGACGCAACACCAGGGGTCGGAGGTATTGAGCACTATGTATGACACTGAATAAGAATTCAACTCCAGGTCTGTAAAAAGATTTTATTCAAAGTTTTTAAATAAAAGCTATGTTTTAAATTATCTCAACTGGATGTATGAAGAATTTCTTTATCAAGAACCTGTCTTGGCATTATTGCTTTGTAATTGACAAGTGTTGAAAAATGTATGACAGTTTGTGATATATC